>NW_021940864.1:10598127-10761414 GCF_001715985.3 Manacus vitellinus
GTGTGCGCAGCTACGGGGTGTGCACAGCTAAAGGGTGTGCACAGCTACAGGGTGTACACACAGCTACAGGGTATGCACACTACAGCGGGTACACACAGCTACGTGGTGCACACACCCAAAGGGTGTACACACACCTACGAGGTGCACACAGGCACCTACAGGGTGTACACACTGCAGGGTGCACAAACCTACAGCCTCTCACAGCCTTCCCCCCATCCTTGCCAGAGTGCAAGGCACACTAATGCAGGGACACTGTTTTTACAGTTATCATGACAGAATTTGAGAAATTAGCAGGCCTGAACAGTATCACCAAAAGAGGAACATGGGGCTGAAAGTGCTGGTGCTGACAACTCCCTCCTGGGTCAACCTGCATTTTAGCAAGGGCACTGCAGACACAGCTAATAAACCTCACTGCTCCTAGTGTTAAAAACACATTAATTTTCCAACCTGAAAAGTTTGGGCAACCTCTGCTCATTTGACCTGGCACCATGTGACTCTTAGCCTTCTCTGGTTTTGACATCAGCGATGTGATTTTTTAATGGGGGAAACCTTTCAGATGTTACCTTGCTAGATCTTTCAGAACCTCTCATAAAATAGTATTTCTGTTCCCCTGATCAGTTTGAGGTGTTCTTTGCATCCTCATTTTTTTGTTTCCAGATTTTTGAAAGCCAGGCTTCTGTCTAATATTCCAGGTGAAGGCATAGAAACAAAGAATCATAGAACCATGAAGGTTGGAAAAGACATCCAGTTAGTCAAGTCCAACCTTTGACTGAACACCACCATGTCAACTAAACCATAGCACTAAGTGCCACATCCAGTAATTTCTTGAACACTTTCAGGGATGGTGACTCCACCATCTCCCTTGGGAGTCTGTTCCAATGCTTAACCACCTTTTTCATTAAAAAAATTCTTCCTGATGTCCAACCTGGACCTCCCCTGGCATAGCTTGAGGCCATTTCCTTTTGTCCTGTTGCTAGTTGCCTGAAAGAAGAGGCCAACTCCCACCTTGCTACAACCTCCTTACAGGTAGTTATAGAGAATGATAAAGTCTCCCCTGAGCCTTCTTTTCTCCAAACTTAACAGCCTCAGCTGCCTCAGCCACTCCTCATATGATATACTCTTCAGACCCTTACCAGCTTCAGCACTTTAATGTCCTTCTTGAAGTGAGGGGCCCAGAACTGGACACAGTACTCAAGGTGCAGCCTTGCCAGTGCCAAGTACAGGCAGACAATCACTTCCCTAGTCCTGCTGGCCACACTATTGCTATTAGAGGCCAGGATGCCATTGGCCTTCTTAGGCACCTGGGCACACTGCTGGGTCATGTTTAGCTGGCTGATGACCAGCATACCCAGATCTTTCCAGACTCTCTGGCCCAAGCCTGTAATGCTGCATGGGAATGCTATCAGTCGCATCAGTACAAGGAGCTCTCTTCCCTGTCTGAACCAGACATACATTTCCTAATGTCTCCAGCAATCACATCTATCCATCAGAGCAACAAGTGGTCTTCAGTAATTTTTGCCTTTTGCTTCCAGTTTTTCTTTCTGTCTCTCATTGCCAGGGAATGACTCACCTTCAGTTTGCACTGTCAATTGTGATAGCCCCTAGATGTACAAATTTCATTTGCTCTGTGGAACTGTCATAAAATCTCGAGGTTAGGTACATTCTCGTCTCTGATGCCCAGATCCTCTTCTCCACTGACAGTGCTTCCCCGATTTTTTTCCCTGACAGGTTAGTCAGTACCTTTCCCCCTCAAAAAAATATGACAACACACTGCATAACAGATCCAGAACAGCAGTCCTGAATTTGTAAAAACATTCCCACAGCACTGCAGCCGAGTTATGGCCACTAAGGGTCAGCAGAGTTTGGGTTTTCCTACAGTTTTGTGGTTTCTGTTCAATAGTGTTAAGCTGGCACAGGCAGCAGGCCCTCTAGATGGCTGCATAACACCAACAGTATGCCTGTGGGAGTAGTAAGGCAGCTTCGAAAAGGGAAGAGGTATAACAAGTTACAGCTTTTACATCAGGTTACACTGAAAAGGACATCTTTGTCACTTGTTACGTGGTGATATTTAAAAGCCCAAGTATGGTCTGGGACCAGGTGAGCAGCCACCCTTCCACAAGAGTCACTGATAAGCCCATGGAGCAGGAACACTGGCAAACTCGTGACCATGGCCCCAGCTGAAAGATCTCACTGTCTGGACTTCTGCATGAGATGATTATTTTTTTCCCCACTCTTATTCAAAGGATTTTATATAATAAAACATGACAAGAGTCTCGATGAATGATTTTGCAAGACTAGCTGTAAACTAAGCTGCTGAACATCACTGGCACAAACACCCCTGCATTGACACAGCCCTCACAATTTTAGATGGCACGAATGAAAAGGAAGTTCTACTACTGTTATAGTCACTGACAGACAGCAGTGGAACCTGAGAGCAAAAACCCTAGAAAAGCAGCAGCATAAAGCAGTATTTCTCATTTGATCAGCAAGGAGCTGAAGTTTTTTAAATGTCTCATGCCCTGTGTCCCAGCAGCTACAGAGGCCTGGCAGCCTCTTCAAGACATCTGCCCTTCGGGAAGAAAGTCGTATGCTATGTACACGTGTGGCAGATTTCTCCAAAGCCAAATAAAACAATTAACCTTGGGCAGAATGATGATTTGTGATGGTAGAGGTTTCTCTGGGACAAATTCAAAGCATCACTTCAGCTTGAAGGTTTCCACCACTCTTACTCACTTCCAGAATGGCTGCAGAATGCAGAGGCAACAACCTGCCAGAGAGGTCCATGTCCATCTATCACTTTTCTGAAGTGAGTTTCTACAAAATTCCTTATCACAAAATCACAGTATGGGTTAGGTTGGAAGAGACCACAGTGGGTCAACTGGTCCAACCTCCCAGCTCCAGCAGGGTCATCCTAGAGCACATGGTACAGGGTTGCATCCAGGCAGTTCTTAAATATTCCCAGTGAGAGAGACTCCACACCCTCTCTGGACAATCTGTTCCAGTGCTTGGCCACCCATACAGTAAAGAACTTCTTCCTCATATTCAGGTGGAACTTCCTGTGCATCAGTTTCTGTCCATTGCCTCTTTGTCCTACTGCTTGACACCACCAAGAAGAGCTTGGATCAATCCCCTTGACAGCCTCCATTCAGACACTTATGTACATTGGTGAGGTCCCCTCTCAGTCGCCTGTTCTCGAGGCTGAACAGGCCCAGCTCCCTCAGCTTGTCCTCATAAGGGTGATGCTCCAGTCCCCTAATCATCTTCATTGCCTTCCACTGGACCCACTCCAGGAGCTCCGTGTCTCTCTTTTGTTGAGGAGCCCAGAACTGGGCAGAGCACTTCAGATACGGCCTCACTAGGGCTGAGTAGAGCCTAGTTATTTCTAGGCCCTTGTCACAGCCGTGGGGCAAGGCAGGGTGGAGGGTGTAAAAGGCAATGAGACAGACAATTGAGGCATTTTGCAGCTGGGAAAATAAACTGAAGGTCATGTTTTTGAGGAAACCCTTTTTTTCAACAGTCTTTTTTTTCACATGGGGTTAAGAAATCAAAATAGTACATATGAATCCAGCAGTGGAACCCTCAAGCAGGCTTCAGCATAGGGCTTCTCACTGCTTTTTTTGAATATAAAGTCCCTCTGGGAATCACAAGGAGTGCCCTAGAACTTTCCCTCACAGGTTGAGATCTCACAGCATTGATTCAAGCCTCTCATTTTCTTTCACCCTCTGGAAATCATGCAGTACCCCTGCATGCAACATCTAAATAATGGGACACAATCAGCACCTACTGAGAGTCTGAAGATTAGAAGTTCAGTAGCAGACAAGAGGACGAGCTATGTATGTTTCAGAGAAATCACAAGTAGGACAAGAAATCTCCACATAGCAAACCAGCAGTATTAAAATGGGGAGAGTCAGAAATATAAAAGGTGTGGTATTTACAAAGAGAGCCAAGTTAAATATGACACAACTGAGGTTAACGTGAACCCTCCCTTTGGAGATCTCAGGCACGGAGTTAGGGACTCTAGGGAGACAATGTGCAAGTTTGCCCTTTTTGTCTTGTTTGGCTTGGCTTCATGAAAAGCGAATGTTACAGCATTACATCTTTACAGGTTGCTCTCTCCTCTGACTCCCAACCCTGAAACTGGCTTTTTGTGAAGTGCCAAGCATTTTTTTCCTCATCACCTTTAGCCATATTTATGTAGAAATTGTTTATAAAGAGAGCCTGCAGCGCACAAAGTCACTGTTTCTGTGTGTGCTTAATAAACCCCTTGCATCTTTGAGAGCTTGCTTCATGCTCTGAGGCTGGAAATTACCATCATGCTTTTGACTAGGGTTTCATAAAACTACTTTTGGAAAAAGTACAGTAAATTATTACACTATTGTAACTAAGCGGCTCAATGTTGGATTCAAGCTGAACATCTCAGAGGTGTCTTCATCAATACACTACCTGACTTTCTTAACTAAAGCCCTGAAAACCATGGCTCTTGGTCAGAGCCTTTTAATGGACTACTGATTACCCATTCTTCCCTCCAATGAAAGCAGCAAGGGAGGTCATACAGCCTTGCTCTCACCATGGATGCAGAGCCCACTTGTGTATGGTGGCCGTAGCTGGGTTGAGGTTTGCCTGTGCTACCTTGATCATGGCTGAGTCTTAGTTAATCATGTTTGAATCTTAGTTAACCATGTTTGAATCTTAGTTTCTAAGTAATCAGCTATTAAACACAATGGTGGGTTTTTTCTCTTTTTCTCACAATACTCCTTAGAAGTTGTCTGGCTTTAAGTATGAAATCATGGGAGTGAAGGGGTAAGTCAGCTCCTACATACCTTAGTCCTCATAGCGACACCTCCCATGATTCCCAGCAAGGAAGTGGATAATCCATTCCTGGAGTATTCAAGCACCTCAGTATTTCAGTATCTCAGTCATCCATAGGCAGAACAAATGGTCCAGTACAAACACAGGAGAAGGAAATCTACAAAAAATTCCCTACTTCGGGTATTTCTTACCATTTTTAAGTAATAGTGGAATGAAATTCAGAAACAAAAAGGGCAGATCACAGCCAGTTTATTGTATTATAATTTACATTATTACAAATGATGGCAAAACTCCCACCTGACCTCCAAAAGGCAAATAGTTGACAAACTGTAAGAGATCCAAAAGGTGTTTTAAATTTAGTTATTCTGAGGTTGTAAATCAGATGCAAATTTCATTCTATTATACTACATTATACACATCTTTTTCAGTGGCATAAGAAATTACTCCTATCTGTGCACATCTATATTTAATCCATAGCTATATTCCTGAAAACATTGTCTTTTTAATCAGTTCAGTGAATTGAATACATGTAGCAAAAAAAAAAAAATCAGATTGCTATATGATAATTGACAAAAAATATTCAGACAGAATGGCCTCTCTCACTGCCTACTGAGCAGATTTTCCAAACTCTCCATCTCTTCACATTGCTTCACTATATGAACAGCCAGTAAAGGATCATTTCAGCTATCACAATCACCTGTATTTTACTGATTTATCCCTTACTTCCTGTTGTATATGATATCCTTGTGAAAAAGTGGGAATATGTTCCAGGTTGATTATTTCTATTTGGCAGAATATTTTTCTTTTGTCTTTTTAAGGTCTGTGAAACTAGAAGGACTCAGTGGATCTTACTGTTCACAGATGGAGCCATTAAGCCCAATCGAATAGACAGCTGTTCAGTCAGAACAAGCAGAGGATTCATGAACTTCTCCCTCGGAGCAATCAGGAAAAGATACAGACATCAGTCTTCTATGTCAACTTTCTGGTAGAAATATTATTTCTTACAAACATTTCTAAGTGAATTGGATAGATTGTGATATCTTTTTTGAATGGATTTTTATACATCTTAGTTTCATGAGCAATTCCAGTATTTCCCTTATTATTCAAACTGCCCTCTCTTCAGGGACTGTCTTTTTGTTCTGTGACTGTGTGGAGCCTAGCCAATGATTGCCAGTTGTTCCTCCTAAGCTCTACCACCACACAGATAATAAAAATTCACTGAATACTCAAATCAATGCAATTTTATTTATGGCCACAGTCATGCATGCTCCTTGGCTACCTGGTGCATTTGTGGCTTTTTGGCTGCAGGGTCCTATTCCATTTACACTTACGTATACTTAGATCAGTCTGCACCTGCCTCTACACTGTGCTGTAAATAAAAAGCTTAGAGCTGGTTTCCTACCTGAGTACATGAATGACATCTTAAGAAGTAAGGTAACATTATTTTACTGGTCAGGAGGAGCCTTCCTCTAAGGATATTTCAGAAAAAAAATGATTTGTATGTTTTCCCAGAGAAACTTTCTTCCTTTTTGCATTGACTTCTCTCTAATTTGTCTCTGTTTTATGTTTCACCTTTCCTTGAAGAGACGGTAGTACCCCAGCATGAGCTTTCAAATCATAAAAAAATGGACTTCAGGATGCAGATATCTTCTATTTTCCTTCTATATTTATGTAACAGGCCTTAAATAAATAAAAATGATAAGAAGGGCTCTGTCATACTTTAAGCACTTTTTAGATTATTCTTGAGATTATGCTGTTCAATAGGAAAAAGTATTCAAAAGCTCTCTCGGTGCCTGTGCAAAATGCCAACAACATCTCACACTTTGAGGATAATCTCTTCATATAATAGTGCTAAAATATTAGCAAAAATTGCATTTAACTCATAAATATTTACAGCTATTTGAAATGCCAGAATTTTGCTCTACAACTAGCACAAATCAACTGAGTAACATTGTGTACAATAAAAAAGTGGGTCATTGCCAACTGTGGCTTATAACTGCAACATGATTTGCAAATACATCAAATTGCTGCCTCAGGACAAGGTGCTGCTTCTAGTGCACAATGTCTTCATTGAGTACTGTAGATTCAGCATAGGTTTCAAACCTCACATCCACCGTGTACTGCCACCATCTTCCTCCCTTGTTTAGTCCAAGTTCATAGCTTTTTACTGGAAAATGAGAAGAGGATTCACCTCTTAAAAACAGCACCTTGACATAGCAAATGAACTGAGAAAGAGCCAGCCCAAACGATGCAAGCCCTACAAGACAGATCCTCTGAGCTGCCTGGAAACATAATTGAGAATCATCATCTCTCAACAGTGGTTTACACAGTTCAATTAATTGAGATTTAGTGCAAAAAAAAACAAACCCAAAGACAACTGTATGGAAGACCAAAAACCAGAAAAATCCATTCCTTTTTGTGTGTCTCAGAAACTAGGTACAGCACCACATTTGCATTTTTTTCCTCCTTTTTCAGCCCAGTATCCTGCATTCTTTTTTTACCCTTCCATGGAAAAATAGAGAAGTCTTTTCCCCCACCACATTGTTTTTCTTGAGCTTGCTTCTGTTATGGAGACAGGTGGAAACTCTGAGGCTGAAGAGAATCCAAGATCTGCTACATTCACATCCTGAGGTTTGCTCTGAGCTTTAGGTCATGCCAGAGGGGACTAACCATTTGTATTTTAAATAGGAAGTGGTACTGGCTGCCTTGAGAGTGTGGAAAGGAGGACCTGCTCTGGCTGCTGGGGCAAGCATAATCCTTGCAGCCCTTGGGGAGCACAGAGGGACCATCACCAAACTCAGAGTCGCCCTATAAGTTTTCACAGCACTCCCTAGGATACAGGGAGTCTGCACAAGAAATAAAGCAGAGCTCCAGGTGCCTGAAGATACTTTGTGTCAAATAGGGAAATGGTATTTTAGCTTTAGTTGTTTTAAGTGGCAGTGTTTTGTTAGTACTTCCAGCTTACCCAATTTCAGTTTTAGAAGCCAGTCCTTCTTAGGAATTAGCCCATCATTCGCATGGCTGTTCACAGCCTTTTCTCCAGAAGGGAGTTTCTAGAATAAGAGTCAGACAATAGACCTGGCTCAACTAGCCTCATCATTCACAGTTGCAGCCCATACCTAAAGAACAAGGCTAAAAATTAATGGTCTTTCATTCCAGTCATGGCTGAAATTGCTTTTTGTTTTAAATTACAGTCTTTGAGAAAATTCTTTCTTTCAATGCTATGTTTTGCTACTGACTGGTCTGCTTTGTCCTGCTTCAGACTTGCTGCCAGCTGATCTGTGGCTATTTTGCCACACAACAGAAAGACACTTGAACTGCAGGACTGCTGCTGACCTACACAGAGGCAACTGTGTGCCATGTACCACTCCCCACTGAGCTGCCAGTTTGTTTTCAGCTGAAACACTCTGTGGACATTTTGAGTAAAATATTCTGAACAATATCTCTCTTCAACATTTCTATTGCAACATTCTCACCACAAGGAAACAGTGGGGACATTTTTGGTTTCCACTTTCTATATCTCTTTCTAAGGAAATGCTATTGTGGATTGCTCTAAAAACACAACTGTAGGTCCTGTGGCATAACTTAAATATTTAATCTGTCCCGATTACTTTATAACAGAGTGCACAACACCATTCTTATGAGCTGTTTGTATGGAATCTCACAATTAAAATGCACTTTGTATCATCAAAGTGTTTTACAAGCATTACTTTCTCAACATCTTGTAAAATTACTCAGCAAAATGATTGATATTATCACCATTTTACAGATAAAGAAACTGAGGTGAAGAGATCAAGTGGTTTATCCAAAACCTTGGAAAGAATCACAATCAGAGGCAGGACTGGCAGTTCCAGGTTTTGTCTTGTGCTCAGAACAATACTTCATGCTTCCCCTCTGAAGACTAACTATTGCCAATAATCATCTGACTTGCAGGGCATGCTGCAAGGCACATTTGCTTTCCCAAACTAAGAGAAGCTGGGAGAATGTCTCTGGTAAGAAAGCCAACAAACTTTCAGCTACCGGGTTATTAATGCCTGGGCAATGCCTGCTCTTGGAGTAGTCTATTTGGATAATTGTGTTTTAAGAATGTTCTGGGAAGTGCTTTGAGAAAAGCATTCCATTTTAACTAATGAATGTTTACGTGGAATAAATAGGTTAAAATAATGTGTCAGTATTCTTCACATCAATAACTACTCTCATTTATGTTCATTTTCTGAAATAGGGGGAATCAACAGAAAAGAGGCAGATGAAACAACTGTAAGTATGATATATACCTTCCTGAAGGGCAGAAATGAAGAAACTGTTAAGTTATTACAGCTTGAAAGCAAGTAATTTTATTTTTTTGTATTTTCTAAAGAGGGGAGAAAATAGGTAGAGAAGTATGATATTATGGTAAAAAACTGCTTCAGGAAGGTACTTACATTCCCCTTCTGAGATGTCTGCTATCTGTGATTCCCCAAAACATTATTGTAAAGATGAAAAACATTCACTACAGCCTCGGAAGAGTTTAAAAAAATGCACAATGTTTCAAGAGAATAAATGTGACCTATTAGTGAAGAATACTTTTCAACAGTAATTTTCAACAAATTGGTTTGTTTTCCACTACTGTATAACACCAGCATCTTTTCTTTTTCATTAGAATTAGTCAATTTTTGAGGCTCTGAGTGGAAAAAAAAAAACTAGAAGAAGAACATAATTGTTAAAAGCAGCTTAAGTGCACACAGCAAAAATTTCATAATTTCCTACACTGTTACCACTGTTATTCTTGGTATTGTTTTTTATGTGGAAGAAACCAGCAAAAATCTTGTTTAATACCTTTTTCTAGTGTCTTCTGTGAATCCCAGATGTTTATTCACAAACTGAGCAGGAGCAAGTGTTGTCCATTTCTAAATGACCTTTTTTGATTCCCATTCAAAAATCTGCAGTCACTTAAACCTCGCCTGCTTGACAGTGCACACACCCACACAAACAGGACATTGTTCTCTGTTCATCATGCTTGAAAACCATGTCTGAACTTGTGTGTTAAAAAAAAATCATGTGGACTTAGCTGCAGGACACATACTTCTTTGCAGGTATGACCTGCAGCATTTTTTTTTGTTAACAGTACAAAGAATAGGTGCAGCGTAGTTTTAAAAATTAAGACAGAACAATTCCACTTTCCCAGGGCAATGCAGTGCTTTTCTTAGATTATTTTAGGAGTTGGCTAACAGCATGTATTGGCCATGTAGCAAGTCAAGTGTCTGAACTAGAGAATCTCAACATGCCGGAGGCTCTAATACCTTACTTACATCAGATAGTAGCTGTATTAGAAAATTACATGAAATGTAAGCCTGAAAAGAGATGTAGATCAAAAGAAAAAGCAGTAATTCCAATTTTGATGGATAACACTAGCTATAATACAGAACAACTCACAGAGGACACAGCAACAGTCCATGGATCCAGACCTAGTACCCAGAGAGAAAAACTATAAGGCTGGGAGTAGAATGAGAAGTCCTGCAGCTGAGGGAGAACAGATAGCAGGAGCCAGTGGCAGCAGGGCAGGGATGCATGTTTAAAACATTGACATGTTGTTCAGGGGACTTTGGTCAAACTGGTACAATCACCTTTTAGTCTCACAGCTGCCCTCACGTAACTGGTATAAGCCTACAAGCACAGTACCACCAAAACTGGATATGAACTTCTCTGGAACATTTTCTGCCCCTCAGCAAGACTTTGGCAGGCAAGCAGGCCTGGAGAAGTACATAACTATTCCCTACTTCAGACTATACTTCTCCAGATTAATTACTTCCCAGCTAAGACAAGTTTTTTTCTAGTTATGAGAGGGAAGTCTTTTCCACGTGTTCAGGTGGGAATATCATACAGATCCAAATTACAGTGTTTCATATGTATAAATTGATATGCTAAGTATGGATCTGCTTTTCTTCATTTGGAGAGACATTCCTTAACTAAGGAAAAGGTATTTCTTCATCTGGCAGTCAAGAGGTGCATTTCATCAGGCACACTTATATGATGGGCTTCCAGGAATGATGAAATTACTGTTTGAGAGAAAAAGTCCAGATACATAATGGTCCACATGAGCCTCATTTGACCATGTCTACCTTCTTAAGGGAATTCTCATTTGAATTGGCACGGTACCAGAACAATTTGATTTTGAAGGTTTAAACTGATCTCTGTCCTCTGTAAGAGGTGACTTATGTTCACCCAAGCAGTCTATTCTCCTGTGGATATCAACAACACAGTGCTTTCACAGGGAAATTAGAACTGTGTGTACACATCTACCAAGGGGAACATTCCCATCCAGTTTCACCCTGACACACACAAAGAGTACCCAAAACATCTGGTCCTGCCGCAAACAATGAGAGTAAAAGCATGTGTGGCTACTAGGACCCTTTAGTCTCCAGGCCAGAAAATCATTCGAATTAATGGAACCTTGTGAGCATGCTCAAGCTTTCTTATTTCATTGCTGAATAGAACTGATTTGCTCAGCTGAGACTTCCATCTTTGAGGAAAGAATCAACGCTACCACACCAACTCTCCCAGGCAGCCTTACCATAACAGAACACAGAGTGTGTTCATTAAGTAAGAACATGAAAATACCACCAGGTGAGTAAGGAGGTTGCAGTTTCAATAGCGTTTTCATCAGAAACATTGTGAATTTTTTTAATTATTATGAAAAGCTCTTTGACAGTGTAATTCTAACTAAATCATTCTGTACAAAGCTTTTTTGTTTATTCTTTACAATTCCCATCATTGGATATTAGCCTCTTCAAAGGAAGAGCAACTTGTCAAAAAAAATGCCTGTTTCAGAATTTAATGAGAACATTTCCTCTTTCTTTTCTCTGAAGAGGATTATAATGTGATGGGTGAAATACAGAGAATAATTAGTCCCATTGGAGAGTAAATTCCCAACAATATTTTCTTTTTACACAATCTGAACTGGATGAGCAGGATTTGGTTTTGGTTTACCAACCAAGGAAATTATTCATTTGTTCTAATTGCAAAATCTTTATCCTGGTAGGTGTTTGAACGTTAAAACACCCAGACTGGCTTTCACATCCTCCAATCTGCTTCTAAAAAATAGGTTATAAAAATCCTCCTTTCACTATTGGGTTCTGGACCATTGCTATTTTACAGCCAAAATATTCAGGGCTCAAACCAGCTGTACAGCTGGAGCGGCAAGTTACTCCCTCCAATGTGAAATGTCACTTGATTAGTCTGAAAAAGTGTTTTTAGCGCACACAAATCCAGATGCTCAACTGGTATAAACCTCACAGCACTACAAAGATGAACTAGCTAACACTTTTGTCTTTTTAATCTCAAAATCCCTAAATTAGGCATAACACATCCAGGGGATCACAACAGACCAAGGATGAAAAAAGATGAAGTTCAATAATGAAAAGAGCAGAATAGAGGTTCCTCACACTGTTTGTTTTATAAGTTTTCATTTTTCAATAAGAGAAAATCCTTTAAATTGCTGAGGGGTTTTTTTTCATGGCACAATTGGTGTAAACAGGGGAACTATTCAGAAGGAACAGAGCAAAGACCAAGGCTAAGATGGTCAAGCATCACTGGCACCATGGGCATAAAAGGAAAAAGATGTGGTTGGCATCAGCAAAAAACAAATTGGTGAGGGCTGGAAAATCAGCTGACCAGCTCTGCAAGGAAAGTGATCTCCTTGTCAGGGCTCTGGGGTTATCTTGGCTTACATTTGGCCGAAGTTTATGCTGGTCTGTGAGACCTCTGGTAGATCATCTAATGTAATCAAGTGGGATTTCAGATACACTCTCCTCCTGTTCTGCATACTGACGAGACCAACGTGTCATGAGCAGCACACAGAGACAGATGGCTATGACACTATCCAGACCCCTTCACATAGGCCTTTGGGAAAGAGCTGGGGGAACTACACAGGAATTTCTGAGTTTTCTTGTCCTGATTCACAGTCCAGGACTCAGTGCCAGGCTTCCAGGCTTGTCCAGCTCTCGAAGAAGTCTCAGTCATACTTAGTATATGTTGAAGCAATCTATAACGAAATGCAGTAATAGATTTTTTTCAGAGTGGGTATTAATGTGGAAAAATATCTGGGTAGGGCATTAGTCCCCTGTGAAATGATATTCCAGACATTATGTTCCTGAGATGATCCCATTTCGTTAGCAGACTGTGCTTTTTGCCTTATGCCTGTGGAGGCTGGTTACAACATGAGAAAAGATGACATGTCTCACCACTGCCAGTCCCCGAAAAATCAGAAAACAAACAACTTTCTATGTCCAGTTCTAAGAGACAGCGGGCTGGGAAAGGGAGGGAGTTTCAAGATAGCTACTTATTTCCCTCTGTGACTGGAAACTAATTGCTGCAACCACAGAATACAAAATGAAAGGGAAGCAAGACATAAAACGCAAGCAGTAACAGTCCTGGATGCTAAATTAACAGAATTATATTATCTGTCTGTGAGACCATGCTGAAAACTTGCAGTATTCCAAATCATAATCTTTTTTTATGATGGGTTGAGGCAACATCTTGCTTTAGTTTTTCACCACAAACGTCAAAAAAACCCCAATGATTTGAACCAGACGTATAATATTTGTGCACATTTTAGGGCAGCTCTGACTTAGCAGATGCCTTGTATTAATAATATACAGTTGTGACAGGAAATGTGGTTTAGGTTCCTGGAAAAACATAAAAGCTAATTCCATTACTCCATTTCATGGTGCTTTTCCTCAAATGCTAAACTGGTTTTGATTATACTGAAACCTTATAGTGAGAAAACTTTGTCAAGAGTATTAACTGATTAGTGCTTATCCTCCTTCTTACACATCTTCTCCTGCTGACCTACATTCTGGGCTACCTGTGAACAAGCCTAAAACACACAGAAAAAATTGTCTTACAAGACCTGACAATGTTGCAGGGTCCTTTTACTATTTCAATTATTATTTTTCCTTAGAGGTACTGTGTTCTGCTTCCCGTTTTCTTTCTATTCTGCCTGCATAAAAGCATTCCAGACTCTTTCAGTTTAACAAAACATTTCAACAACAACAACAACAACCCCCCAAAACCTCTTATCCATAGTAACTAGACAAATCATGGTAATTGATCTCTAGAGGGAGTTTATTAAAAGCCTAAGCACAAACACTTTCCAGAACACTGTTGTAATAAGCATGAACTCCAACAAATGCTCAGTTTGCTATCTGCAGTTCGTCACTTCATACATTTCCAGCAACTGACTTGAAAAGGTTTTTTTTACAGGGAAAGGGAAGCACGTTCTGGTGGATTAAGAAATAATACTGAAGTGAATTTGCTTCAACTAACTTTGTCGTCAGTGCCAGAAGATTTATAAAGCTTATGGATCGCTGTATGTAAACAAAAGTTACAATAAGAACTTCCAATGTATCTAAATACATGTATTTTTCACTAGTAAACCTTAATTAAATCCTGAATTCAAGAGCATTAGTCTGATGATTAGCAAGCTATTTTATAGCCAAAGAAGGATAAAATATTTAATTGATACCTGACAGTAGAAAAGGTTTACCAAATAACAACAAGCAATGAAACAACCCACACCATAAACACAGACAAACATCTACAGCTAATATTGTGTTTGGAGCAAAAGCAAATGTCTGGAGGTGAATTACAAAATTAGAAAAGGCTGAGTTTAATAAGAGCTTAACTGAGCTACCCACAATGGAAAGAAAGTACTTTGAGGTTTCACAAGGCTCAACCCCTCCACTGCAAAAATCTCTCCATCAGGGTATCAAATGGCAGTACACTTAATCAATGAAAAAACCGATCAGAGGCATTATACCAAATTTTCATTATTTCATCATGGTACAGTAACACAACACTGGACATTAGTGTGTAACTCCCACCCCCAACCAAGGTATCACATCCATGGTGGATTTGTCCTTATCCTCCCCCAGCATCACAGTATTTGTCCAGGCACAGCTGATTCCTGTCAAAGTGTTTGTTGTGGCTTGTGGGAGCTTGAAAGATTCCAGTATTGTAGACTTGGGTTTGAGCTGCCCGTAGCTTAGGTGTTAGATGGACAAATGTATGAGATGTTACCCTCAACAAACCTGTCTATTTTTAAAATCTGGGGATGAAAACTGCAGCTGACCAGTTTTCAGATATGGCCGTGGTAGTCCTCACAATGGTAATGTTTGGCAATATCATTGGAGTCACATCAGGAATTGTGTTCATGTACATTTTAGTTCAGATTAAGAAAGCCCACAAAAACGATCCTCATTCATGGAATGAAAAAAATCTGTTTATAATGCTGAAATGCTTTCTCTCCTGTTATTTTTACTGCATACTTTTACTAATCTACAATCAGTAAAATCAGTAATTGTTTTCTGAAGATTTTTCTCTGCAAACCACACTTCTTATCTGTATGGTAATGCTTCATACCAGAGCAGCAGAAAAACAATATCCCTTAGCTATCCTTTTGCAGACCTGTATCAACACAGATCATAACAGAGCCCTGGATCCTGTACCCAGCTTAAAGTCATATGGCAAAAAAATGAACAGTCCTATAATAAGGAGTTAATTGATTAAATGTACTAAACAATGTCTTACCTTGGATTGTAAACATTGCAGAGGAAGATTTTATCAGATACCAGAGAATCCAATGCACAAAAGGCAACAAACTGCAAATAACCAGGTGTAAGGATAATTTTTGGGTCAACTGTCCATATTAGTGGGACATGCACTACTACCTGAAATCCTTAAAGCAAGACTGAATTACTTCCTTACAGTGTACATGGTCAGTTGACTGCAAGACAGCTTTCACCAGGAAATCCTGGTAAAGTTCTGCAGTCTGTGTAATGCAGATGATTAGACTAAATTATTGTACTCATCAAGTCTGGTCTTAAACTATATGAAATACTAAAAATTATGGTGTATATATACCATCAAGGGAAAAGCAGAGTATTTTGCATAGGAAAGTAGAAAACACCACTGGAAAGGAAGGCAGTATTTCAGCCAAGCCATGGCTTTGTCTGGCCAAGTCTTGAAAAGTTTCAAGTGAGCAGATTTCAGCACCTCTCTGGGTATTGTATTTCAGAAATACAATACCTTCCTAATGGAATTTTTTCTAATGTACCTTCTGAAAAATGATATTCCAAATATCAACAGATTCAATTAATCCACTAATCAAAGCCTCTGAGAAAGAAGCTAGGAAAATCTATATGAGTGTTTCATAGTGTGTGAAGATAATTTAGGGAGGCTGAATGGCTCACAGGGATCTACACTGTATGTACACATTCACGTGGTTGACTTGTGACAAATTGTGGTGAGAAATTTCTGTGGATTTTTCAACTTATATCCTAGAACTTTTAAGAGTATGGTCTTCTGGGGAAAGAGTTGTCAAATGGACTTCCACATTTCCATTCTGAGCACTATATATATTAATAAGTGCCTTTGTGTACATTTACACATCCTCTCCAACATGCAGACATAAAGATTTTCAGTAGTAAGAAAATCTCTGTCAAAGCACTGGAGTCTTTTGTTTTGAACAGATGAAAGAAATAGTTGAACAAGAAATTTATTTAAAGTACTTTATCAATTTTGGTAGCCCTTAATACATTATGTGCTTCATTGCTAGAATTAAATAAACCATTGTGGAAATACTAATTTGTAGGTATTAGGGTGCATGGGCATATGGCTCCAGCCAGTATTTTTAACTATGAAATGTATTTTTGCAACTTCAGACGGTGTCACTAACTGAAAAAAACATCCTGAAAAGGCACCATAAGTAATTTGATAAGTAAGTGTTCATAATAAATATGTCAATCCAGTTAAAGGTTTGAATACCTCAGTTTGGTGTAACATCAGATATTTTTCCCTGATTGTCACTCCATGCTCCCCTCTATGTGGAAAGACACGTCCTCCATAAGACTGAAATAGCAAGACTTCCCAAATGTTGTAGTCATGTTTCCAGAGCTGCACTGCTCTAATAATATAGCTGGAGAAAACCAGTGGGCCTGACTACAGCTGCTTGTGGTATGACACTGAAAGCAGGGAAGAAAGCAGAAAAGTATACAAGGAAGACCCCACTCGTTTCCTTTGGTGCAAGATGCTCCCTCAGCAGGTTGACTGAACAAGCACATGGGCAAAGGATCAAGCACCACTAAACTGCTAAGTTGCTCGTCTGCACTACAACTGTAGGGTAGCACAGAGATGGCTAAGCTGGCTTTAGACGAGCTCGCTCAAATGCTGGACATAGTCAAACTGCAGACTAGCCTGCCAAGAAGTTGGGTAAACTCTCTGCTCATCTCCACCACAATTAAACTGATCCCAGTATCTGAGTAAGCTCCATGTGTTTCCACAACACGCTGCAGACTGAAGTGCAAACATGTCCTTTACAACAAAAAAACAGTCAAGGCTAAAAGGAGCTGGGAACTTCCTCTTTGCAAACATGGAAAAGAGCTGACTTGACTAATCTATGTGCCGTTGTATTAATGAAAGTCTAATTAAATCTAACATTTTGGAAAGGTCAATAAACACTGTTGCAGTTGGTGGATTTCCATCCATGACTACCAAGATTTATTAGGAAGCTTAGTTTTTCCAAGAAAGGATTACCAAAGAAAGAATACTGCCAATTTTTTATGATTTACTAAATTAGTGAGTCTAAATTGTTAGATCATAACATTACATTTCTTCTCAAAATTCTGCTTTTCTACAAAGGACCAAATAATATTTCAAACCCAAACAGAACTTATGTTAATACAGAGGCTGAGGATTTTTAGTGGAATTTGATCACACAATCTGATTTGAAAGGAAACCTCTGGGAGTTGGGCAAAGGTACAACCACAATGTGCTCATGTGCCCTAATAATGTACAGTCTACAATAGTCCCCTAAAAGTTACTTGTAGAGTGAACTGAAAAAGACCCATATCAGGATAATGAAGGTTTTGGGACATATGCAAAATTATCTGATTTTTTCTTTCTGGGCACATGCAAAATTATGTGTAATGTGGCCAAAAGGAAGGTTTGCATAACTGAGGAATATAAAATGTTGCTTCTCCTTGTATTTGGCTTGATGGGATTATTAAGCTATTCAATCAAAATTGGTCAGCATCTCTCCCTTTAGAAAGGACAAATGAACTAAACAGATGTACTTCTGATAAGAAATCTTGTATATGCTTACCCACTACTCTGGTTACTTACACAAAACATTTCCATTGCAGATTTTTGCTTCCATTGAAACCTTGGTCAGAAGCTGCCATTTAGGAAGTGATGCAAAGTGCACTTTATCCTCATTTCATACCAGTTACAGACTTCATATGCAGTCTTCAGGACCTTTTAATTTTAATTTAGTTTCTAAGAAAAAATTAAGGTTAACAGGTGGAGGTTAATAGCTTCTGATTAAAAAAACACATGCTAAATCTAAAGGGTTTGCTGTGTGCACATGCATTGCCTGTTAAACAATATAATAAAAAGGCCCAATTTTCTTCTTGCTTCTGTAGAAATCGTGAATAACACTGAAGAAGTGAGTCGTAACACCAAAGAAGTGAAACTCATTTCCACAACACAGAATTAGTAAGTACCAGCTTTTGGTGGACTGCTCATTTGTATTTCTACAGCCTTTTTGTGCCCCATCCTTGAAAGCAAAGACAGCTCTGTGAATGAAGTGACTTCAAGCTCTACAAAACCCCATGAAAAACTATGCAGCATGGAGATGGGGATACAATCTCTGGCTGAAGAAACCCCTAGCTGCACATTGCCAGAAACTGAGAGGGTATACCGACAGAAGTAAGACTGTACACTTGTCTAGTATTTAAACTTTTTACCCAGGGCTCTGGTATTAACTCATATTATGCATGAGACATTGGAACAGGCAAACCTCTGGAATGACTCCCTCAGCTGTTCCTACCTTCAAAGGGAAGAGAATGTGGCCTGTCTTTTACTCAATCATATTTGCAGCAAACATGAGTAAATGTGCAAATTGCGTTGCCGTTCATTCTGGTTTCATTCCCCATTTCAACCTCTCACTTTTCTGCCTGTGTGAAGCCTAATTAATTCTCTTATAGAGGCAAAGTGAATGTGATATCAATGCCACTGACCTCTAGCTCCTTGCTCCCCTTGACACGTGCCCACTACTCAGCCTCCTAAATCTTTTTTTGGACAAAAGAGCAGTCACAATCTGCCACAGCATGCAGGTCTGAAATTAAAGGCACAACTTAGCAATAACATCATTTGGTCTTTTGATTTTGTATTGCTCATTTAGCTTAACTTTCCGTAGTTGAGCAATGGGATATAAAGAACTGTTCTGTCCTGGGAACCAGAGAACAAACAAGCTCAGGGAGCTTCTTGTACAGAGTGGATCATGAAGATCTCACCATAAATTGTAGTCAGAATGGGTGCTCTCTAGCCCCATTTACCTCACGGATGATGCTGGATGAGTACCTCAGAGCACTGTGCCACACAAATATAAAGCCTGTGCTTTAATATGAGGCCTCATGGTATAGGTATGTCCCCAAACACAGCAGTATGAAGCTAGGAGCAGGATCCTGCCTACATGTGCTGTGCGTCCCAGGTCTCTATTTCACCACAAAGCCCCTCCCTACTCCACAGTACAAAAAAAGTGTGCATATAGTCCCCTTCCTTTAGCCCTGTGCCTTGCAGTCACTGTCACTTTACAAGATTTGGCAGGCAAAGTCTGCTTCCAACCTCATCTGAAATAGAGCAGGCAAACATCACTCAATCAGCAGACAATATGGACAAAAAGCTTTGATACACTGACTTAGTAAAACCCAATGTCCTGGTTGCAAATCCACTGTAATCCCATGTTATCAGAAGGAATTCCCACTTGTTTGAGAATGAGGAAGCTTTCTGCTATGCTCTTATCCTCACTAGCATACATACTTCCCCTTTTGCTTTTCTTTCCTTGTACAATACAGCAGCACATGGAAAATCGGGAAACTGAATAGCTGATAACATCACACACCGTTAACAAACTGGCTGGCTGATGGATTCCTACCAGAAATTGTGCTCACTGACCAAGCTTTAAATTTAGAAAGGCAAGCACGTAGCTTGACTGAAGGGAATGTCATCCAGTAACTGATTATATTATTAGTTAAATGGCTGAAAGGACCAACTGACGTAAAGAATAAATTCAACATCTTTACTAATGTAGTATGGTTGGTATGGTTCTTTCTAAGAAAGAAAGAAAAAAAGAGTGGGTTTAGTATTCTAGTCTATTACCAGAACATGCTATCATAGCACATCATCAGGATATACATGAAGAGATGGGAAAAGCATATGCATGGCAGGACATGCAGGGTACACATATGCATGGCAATGTCAACTTAAGATATAGGGGAAAAAATACTTCTAGAATTTCAAACATGTCCATTAAGTTAAAGTATCATCTGTTATTTGAATAAAACTCTGCTGGAGTGAAACTGTACAACTGCCATAGATCACAACCACTAAATGCAGCACATAGCAATGGAAACCATAACCCCGCTGGGAAAAATAAAATTAAACAAACACACGCAACATAAATGTTTTTAGGGGTTTCTCTCCCTGCAAATACTGTACAGACTCCTGATCTCCAGAAAAATGGAAATGGCTCTTCATTTACACAAAGCTCTTCAGTGCTTGGCTCTGCAGAGAAAACAGACCAGATCTCTGAGGAGGATCAAAGTTTGCCAGCCAGGCCTCTGGTTTGTATTTAATCTCTTTCATCACACCCTTATCCCAGCTGCTTGTTCAGTAAAAGTGACTCCCTCCTCTCTCATTACACTACCCCTTTTCACAGGAGACACTCTCTTAGCCTAGATTTGTACCAAATCTCTTTTCTTCCAAGCAGCCCAGTGTGCCCCCTCTGCCTCAGCCACAGCCTGCAAGTGCTGGCAGTGGGCAGGCTGCCTGCAGTGGGAGATGCTGGTACACATCTCTGTGGACCACCCTTGCATCAAGCTGCAATGGCTGTGACCAAAACGCCATCTCAAAGCCCAATCTTTGTGGGGCTGGGGCTGACTCTTCCAGGTGCCACTGGGAACATTTCTCCCTGGACCATTCCTGTGGATTGGCTGCAGGGGGCAAGGGAGGCCACATATTGCCCACCAACTACGCTACTTTCTCTCTCTCCTGTGGCTTTCAGTTTGTCTGGGAGATGACTGGAAATGTATTTGCACTTAGGGAAATTTCTGCTTTGATAAGTGGCCTACAGTTTTATCATGATTATTCTAAGAGGAATTAACACGAAATTCCCAAGCCCATTGTATTTCATATTGCCTGTGGAGAGAATCCCCAAGCAACCTTATTTGAAGCGCTTGTTTTGTCTATTACTTATTTAGCTGCCATTGACAAAGAGAAATCTCCAGGGAAAACAGTATTTTGCAGGAACTTGAATTTTACTTTAGCCAATTTACTAATTTTACATTAGTGACAAAATATCTAAATGAATTTTAGCCTATTGAGAGTTTTGGGTATCCCTTTTATATAAAAAGAAGTCAGCTTATTAAAAGAAAATCGTTTTAAAGTATGGCCACATACCAATCCATGTATAAAGACCATATAAAAAAATTTCAGACATCCTTTACTTGTGGTGGTTCAATTTCTGGAAAGTTTTTTGTTTTGGTTTGATTTGGTTTAGTTTCCAGTTTCAAGCCAAAAATCCACACTCGGGTACGACAAAGTCCTCTGAAACAGAAACAGAGGGACAGAAGTGACTTTCTTTTTAAGAATCTGGTAGTTGACAGGGAACTACTATGGGAAACAGATGAGAAACACAGACTCCAACTGAGCTGTGTGAAACAGGCAGTCCCTGTTTCTTACCAGACAAAATGGCAGGCACGTAGGACTTCTCTTTATTTCTGCTGTTTTTTCTGTTATGCTCTATTTTATGTTTCCATTAAGAATCGCAAGGAATTTTTTTGTCTGGGCGGGCTATCCTGTCCGTACCTACCCAAGATCCGCACACCCCTAGGAGAAGTGCAGCTGGCCCCACAGCCGGGCAGAGCTCATGGGCACCGAGCCCAGGCACATGGGAGGGACAAAGCACACAGCTTGGCTGCAACCTGTGCTCAAGACAGCACAAGCACTCAAGGGAGGACAGTTGCAGTGATGTGAAAAATAAGCTGGCCCATGGAGAGCTTAGAGTCATTGACAACCAGCTGGTCACTGCAAGCTGGGTGGGACCAGTTCCCACAGAGGTCCTGAACAGTTTTTTTAACAGGAAAGTAAAGTTAATACCTATTTTTGCCAAACAGTTTAATTGAAAAAGGAAGAAACATCAGTTTTACAGATTGTTCATCCATGTTCTTCCCTGAAAAGCACGTATTATCTGCATGCTTTAAGATGAGTCACCGGTGTCCTGCTATGTCTGGAGAGTGAACAAATTGAAGAGCCAAACCTGTTTCAGAGCACCAGGGAGCAGGCAGTTGCTAAAGAGATACTTTAGTACTGGCACAGGTTACCAAAGGATTCTGTGCAATTTCCACCCTTGTAGAATTTTAGGAACAAATTAGACAAACAGCTGCCAGAAATTATAGGCGGGTGCAAATCAGGAAGGAGGAACCATATCTCACAATCTCTTATGGTTCTATATAGCTATGAACAGACCTTTCAGGAAGACACTTTACATTTCATTATCAGCCACAAGTGAAAGGAAAAAAACACCAAACCACTTTTTATTAATTTACTGCCAGACAGGGCACAGAGCAACAACTCTGATCTTGAGTAATTATTTCTGCTGCTACCCAGAAATTAGGTTCATGGAACAAGTTTTCATCCAAGATTTTAGAGTACATTAGAGCATGTTGCCACCTGCCTGTGTGGTAAGTCACTCTAGTAGAGGAACATAACACAAGTTAGCAGACCTTGAACATTTGAGAACTGTGGGCAATTTCAGCAATTCAACAAAGAAATAAAAAAATTTACATCCTCTAGACCCTAATTGACAAGGGAGCCTTATTAGCTGGTACGAATAGGTATGAGGATTTACCTTTTGTACAGCAAAAGGACCTTGGTTTTATTAAATGGGTAATGATGCAGCAAAGCCTTTGGACCTTAGTGTATTCAAGTGTAATAGCTGGACAGTTACAATATCAAGGATTTTGATGAAATATTTGCAGGATCACTTGACCCAATCCATGTAATATTCAAGATCTATAATTATAAACTAACTGATGTTTAAGAAATGGAATCACATTGCCCCCAGGGCATGTGGGATATATGGCCATATATGATTTACAATAACTATAAAGTAGCTTGAGTTATAAATGGCTTGTTTAAACAATTGTTCTTCAGAACTTAACCCCAGATTATTTTTTCTTTGCATTTCTTGCTTGCCTGTTTCTGCCAGCATAAGGATATTATTGGGGAAAAAAAGGCGATCAGCTGCTTTGCATAAAGATTCTAGCAATAAAAGACTTGATGTTGCACCCTGGCTTCAGCAGAAATAAACCTGTGGGGTTTTCGTCATAACTACTGTAATGACTTAAATGTGAGTAGCAAGAGAAGGCACTAGCAAAAAGTTACAAATATTACTTGGGTTTTATCTAGTCAGTCTAATCTGTGAGTCTACATGCTGGGTCAATGGCTTCTAATAGAGACCAACACTGTGTTTTTCATGAAAGTGTTGTAAAACCAAGTGACATTCTGTTGTAACTCAGAACTGAGTGGCAGATATGCCTGGAAAGCATAGTAGGAGAAGCCTTCATAGTAGGAGAAGCCAAGCAAGCTTGGCTTGCTCTGTTGACCTACTTACCAGCTTACTGGGGACATACCAAGACCTGCTTCAGAGTTTGTCCCATGCTGACTTAATAAATTCACGTGTTGCAATACAGGGAAAGCCCATGCTGTGGGATATAGTGTACAATAGGTAACTGATGAAATTCAACAGGAAGTCTACAGGAATACCTGCAAGCCAGATGGGAAGGAACAGAGACATCCATGAATACAGTCAGAGACAGCCTGCTGAGACAGCCTAGTGGCACCAAAAGTAACCTTAGTTCATTTCTTCCCTCATCTCCATGAGTCTTCCTGTCTGCTTGGCTTTCAGAAATCCTCATTCCCAGTCTTTGAACCTGTTCACAGTACATGGCATATGTTTTTTATGCAGAGGTATATAATCTCTTTTATGGAATGTTCTTTACTTGTCACAGGAGGAGTAGCAAGTTGGAAATGCAGGGGACCACACCATCTCCAGGGAAAAGAAAAAGCCAAAAGAACTCATCCATCCTACAGTTCCTGCCCTAGGAAATATCCTTTTAAGGGAGCATTGTGGCACTGCAATGGTCCAACTGAATTAAAAATGGTATCATGAGTAAAAGCTAAAAGAGTGGAAGTGTTTGCCAGCCATTGCTGAACTAAAGATAGAAGGTTTTGCTTATGCATTGACCCAGAAGATCTGAATACATCAAAAGAAGGCATTTTTCACTGCCTACAAATGGAGAAATTCTGGAAGAAGGGCTTGATGCCAAATATTTTTCTAAGCTTGGTGTGTCAGAAGGGCTCTGGCAAGTGCCTTTAGAAAAACAGCTCATGTTTGCACATATTCACCAACCTTTTCGGTAGACAGTTTCTTCAGACTGCCAGTTGGGTTGTGCTTGGCACCTGAGACATTTTACTGGAAAATACAACATGTTTTTGTTGCTGTAGAAGGTAGTAAGGTTTACGAATCTTAAGTTTTGATCTGAGGAAAAACAGTGGAAGTGCATGACTGGGGACTTTAAGTAGAAAGAGCTGACATTGCTGGCTAAAGCTAAACAAGTAAAAATATAAACTGTCTTAAATGAAAATAACATACCTGTGAGAAAAATGATCACAGCAAGAAATACAAGCAGATTACAGTACAGCTGAGGGCATCACAAACTTGTCTGGTTCAACTGATGAGGAAAGGGAATAAAGATTTAGTGGAATCCTGAACTATGTAAGGACCTTTTTGCATAATTTAACTTAAAAATAGTGTTTCAGATTCACTTGCAAGAACATCCCTTGCAGCTTTGGTAACAGGAGTTCAGGTAGATATTCAAGACTGGCCCACAGCCTATAGCATATACAGCAATTTTTGAAAAGATAAGAATGTTTGCCTGTGCCCTGGTGAATATTTCTCTACCAAGCTGAAACTTTGCACTAGGAAAGGTGGTTTGGTTTTTTTTAGAAATGAGGAGCTGCAAAGCACTACAAAAACAAATCTGCTTTGACTGGAAGTGATGATCTTAAGTATATCTTTCAGTAGTGTGATAGCCCTAAGGTCATCATGAGATGTCCTTCCTAGTACTTGCAGAGTGCCCAGTTATGACCAGGGTGGAACATGCCCTTGAGCTGTGACTTTGTCTCAGCTGTGCCAGCACACAAGTTCCAAGGGTTTACCTGTTGCTGTGATTTTTATGGTGGGCTACTTTGATTTAAGGATTACACTAGCTGATAAGGCCTTGTTATGAATATGAGGCCTTGTATGAATTGAGGTCTGAGACCTGCTTGCATTTGGACAGTAAAAGGCTTAGGGCTATTGCAGTACAGAGACCAGGAGAAGTCGGAAAAGTCAATAGAAGGGAAAGTTCTCCTCTATTAGGATCACTATAGGGACCTATTGTCATGTGAGACTCAAGCCTAACCAAGTTGCAGATTTTTATGCATAATGCAGCATCTGTCTTCACTGATCTCCTCATTTCCAATTTCACTTAAAAACACATGTCTAATCTGCTTGAATTCTCAGTTGCACAATTGCTGTGATCCGTCTGGCAGACTGCTCCTAAGAAAGCCAAAAGCCCAAGTATCGCCTGTACGGCGCCTGCATGTTCCTCACATGGTGCCCAAGGACAGTGCCATGGATGATGCCAAAGCAAATAGCTGTGGAAGGGCTTTGACATTCTTTGTATAGATCAGCAACAGACCTTTTAGTATAATTTGCTGTGGTCACAATTGCAACATGCCTTTTTTATGCAATTGTAACACAATTGATCTTTTGAATTTGTGGCTGGTGAGAAGGGATCCCCTCACAATCAGTGGGGAAGAGAGCTGTGCAAACACTGAATTGCAGAGGCATGAGTCAGTGGTGATTTTCCATATACACTAGCTAATAGTAAAAACTTCATCTGGACCTATCCTGATACCTTTGTTTTCTAAAATGTGTTCCTTTCCCTAAGTGTGTGTGTGGGGGAAATCCTAAATGGGAGGACCAAACCTTCACAGACACATGTTTAACAGTAAGAATCTAATTTACATACACAAGTACACACATTGTACTTATAGCCTAATTCTCCAAGTTGAACAAACACAAAACAACACCCAGTCATCAGATATCTCAAAACCTGGGCTCCCATTTCCAAGGCTAGATTAGAAATTTGCACTGTTAAATACAAGTTATAAGGGACATGTACATGTCCCATAGACAAAAAGTGCTTACCACTAAAAGAAGACCATATATAGGAGTAAAACTGTGCAATGGGATGAAAAGAGGCAAAGACTGGGGATCAAGGTCCAGCAGCAGAAGACTGCAGCTATCTGCTCGGAGACTTACTCTCCAGCAGTACCCACCCATCTCTAATGACTGGGAAGCTCCAGAGATTTTCAGATTTGCTCCAGTACATGATTTTCCTACATCATCATCATAAGGATGATGTAGGATGATGTAGTATCTGTGATACAGTACTGCATCAACATCAAGTTCCAATGAGGAAATCAGATAGCTTACAGCAACCAAAACCTAAGGAGTTTGCACACTCCCAATCCTCCACCTGGGCTGTGGAAAGTCTCAGTTTTGCCTGCCTGACCACTGTCATTCCAAGTACACATGAGCAATTTGTACAACAGGTACATGAACAGGTCCTCACCATGCAACTGACTGCCAAGACCTTGTCATAATATCGGTCTGGTATTAAAACCTCTCCAGCAAAGGTAGGATTTCTGGCCTTCCACTCACAGCTGATAACAAAACTACTAACAGGATTCTCCTCAAGTTTTCCTTGCCAAAGCTGAGATCAGCCCACAAGACCTGCCTTGACACCTGCTCCAACAAGTGCACCTGTGAGACTAGCTAGCACCACTAAAATTGCTGTTCAGTGGGAGGCACACTTGTCTGCCCGACACACAGCAAATATTCACAGAGCTTTCCTCCCAGCCTTCAAAATGTAACACACCACTCATACTGGAGTGCCACATTTTCTATTTCCTTACATTTGGAGATCCTCCTGAGTCTTTTTTCAAACATGGCCTTTGTTTGCTATACCTGAATATTAAAAATTTTGGAATTTGTGGAACTGTTGCTATAACACAACAACACCCCCAAAATTAATATATGTCTTCTTGTTCTCAGATTCTTCCTTCCTGTGCCCCTGTAATCTTACTCTTACATAATTTTTTTCCTTTTTTTTTCTATATAAGGATCTTTGGACATTAATAGATACTGCATGCTTTGCCCATGAGTAGTTTTATAAAGCAGTTTGAAAATCTTGGGACAAACTATTCCTCATTAGTAGATATTACTATGACATATTCTCTATAACAGGTACATTTCCAGTGCAATGTCTTTCATCTTAGCAGGTTATCAGCTTCTGCTTAAGGAATTATTCTGAAAAAAGGTGTATGTAGCACAATCTTGCAGCTTTCTGTTCAAAGTGGTAGGGAAATTATATCAACAGAGATAGTAAATGGATAGTTTACTTTTTCATAATATGTTCCCTTATAACATAAGAGCAAAAACTTTACACCATCTAGGTCAGCATTTCCCATATGGCCAAAACACGATCCTGAAAATTCTATGAATTACTGAGGATATTAAACAGTGAAGATAAGATTACAGAGAAACAATACAATCATTTTGAGCTGAGCTTTCCCACAGTGAAAGGTTCAGTGAAGCCCAGCTGGTTGTTTTGACTTCAGACACTGACTCAGGGATTGGAAAATTGGACACCAAGGGTGGAGTATGGAGTAGAAAAATTATTTGGCAGGCAAAAGGGAAAAATTAACCTTTTTCAGTCCACATGCTGCATACTGCACCTACTGGTCACTGCAGGGTCTAAAACCAATCAGCATCTGTGTATATCTGGGTTTAATAGCATGCATTCTTCATTTTTTTTCCTCCTTCGTTTGTGTTCTGTCTTAAACCGGAGGCCTGGAAGCAGCTTATGTATACTGTGTATTTTAGGGGGGCCCAATCCTGTCAAAATGTGTCAGTGCCTTGGCAGAAGAACAGCTATTTTAATTGTTTTCTTCCTTACATGGTATAGCGTTTGCTCAGTTCTGCTGCTTTCCTACAGAAAGCACGTTCCATAACATACAGAGACACATTCAGAAACACTTCCACACTCCTTGCAGATTATTTGAACGTGACCTGTGACTCGCTCTGGAGCGAGAGATGGGGGCATAAGGGGAAGTGCCCCCCTGGGGAGGGCTGCGATGGCAGGGCTGGAGTGCAGCAGGGATCCCTGGCTGCCCTCAGGAGAGCAGGGGCGGCTGCTGGAGCCCAGCTGGGTCTGCCGGGGGGAGACTTGAGTGTGGGCTGCCGAGAAGGCGAGCCGAGAACTCCACTGTGCCCTCTTGCTGGCTGGAGAGCAGCTGGGTTTTACAGCTGCAGGGCTGCTGTTCTATCTGCAGCACGTACCGGGGGAGCAGGAGGCGAGAAGACACCTTGCCGCTGATTTATAGGCATCGCTTTGTTGTGCATTCCTGGTGCCTGCGGGATTCTGCTGACTTTACGCCTGCTTAACTCTCAGTAAGATCAGCAGCAACTTTGCCTTCACTGAGATCATAATCCCAGAACCTCCAAGAGGGAATATCGACAGACAGTGCCAAACCACTTGGTATTCTGTGTTTAGAAGGCTGTACAGGCTGGTGGATACAGCAGAGGAGAGTAATTCAGGGGGTATTTATTGCTGTAGCGTGACTCTGACAGGGCCATCTAACCTCCTAGAGCGTTGGCTTGCCCAGCTGGGGAACACAGGCTATGGTGGCAGTGAATTCCCATTTGGAAAGCATGTTGAGATACTTCAGAGAGACAAACAATTGCTTCTACAGAGTTATTGTTCTCTGCAGAGAATTATTACTTTTACAACTGAGAACTATCAGCTTTAAACAGAGATTTCTGTCTTAGCCTCTCTCTTCTTGCAAGTGAAGTATTTTTTTTATACTGTGGAATCCTCAAAGGCATTATTAGTAACATGTTTTCTTTCCTCTTTCTAAAATCCCACTTTTCAGTTTTCTTTCACTATCCTGTCTCAGGTTAGTGAGTACTGACAAATACTATCAACACATCTCGACAAAGAATAAAGTTCTGTCTAGAGTCATTTCACTCCCTCAAACATGTTGAAGGAAAAAAGCTAAAGAAGAAGCGGGGGTGGGGGACGAAAGAGAGAAATGAGAAACATTTCCAAACATAACATAAAAGGTCTTGCCTTAAGACCATGGATTTCCTTTTTGGTACTTTCAAAGAATGCGTCTTTAGTTCTCTTTGGCTGTGTGACCAACAGTTGTGGGGTGTGTCTGTGGTTTTCTTCTCTTCACAGTAACTCTATTGTTCAGAAACTGCAGCCAATTTATGGAAAGAGGTGGAATGTTTATGTAACTTACTTTGCTTTACACAAGAAAAAAAAAAGACTGGTGGAGGAAGGCCAGTCAAAACAGGATTTTTCTTCCTTTCTGGACACAGATGTTGGGAGAAAAAAAAAAGCCAGTTCTGTCTTCGCGTTAAGCTGAACAGCATTTCCATTTTTAGACACTTTTTAATTAAGTAGGTCAGAAAAACAAAATCAGGCATTAGATTAGTGCTATAATTTACTTGTTTCAAAATGTGCCACGTTTGAGGGTTGCTCTGTTGACATGCTTACAACACCATAAACTGAGAAATAGATATATTAGGGTCAGATGATACCACTGTTGCCTAGACTGCTGTGTCCTAAACATATAGTTGGCAAGTATTGCTAGACTGCAGATGGCGAGTGTCTCTTCATAACTAGACTGGAGTTTCCTGCCATTTGCAAATTAGCTGAGCTACAAATATAATTTGCAAATTGCAAACCAAAACAAGGTAGCCAAAAGAACAAACCTTCCTATTTATGTTGCCCACTGCCATATTGCAAAAGTGGACAAGTGACGATCACTGAATTTCTTCTTCATCTATCCAGTGTCCGAACGCCTTGCTTGAACTCTTCTTTAACTGCAGCACCTATCTAAACACTTCAGGTCAAATTCAGGTTTTTTAAATGGACAAAACTTTGAATTATTTCAAAGTTTTTGATTAAATAAGAAGGATCTTCAAAGCTTAGGGTATCCTCAGGTGGACTTTCATGAGCTTGAATTTGTTAAGTTAAGCCTGACCTGAACCAGGCAGGTGCAACTCACCTGAAGCCAGCACATTTACATAAAAAATACCTCAAAATGAGATTTGGAGAGTAAAAAACAATTTCCAGCCATCACTCAGTACTATCACAAAACATATCCTCCTCATATCTTAGTGCCACCAGCATAAAACCAAGTGGACATGGAGCCAGGCTGCACAGACACCAGTACTGACAAAACTGGGTTGCAGAGTTTAAATTAAAATTTTGGTCTTCATTGCAGAAATACACACTGAAGTCTCACAAAAAAACCAACATGGAAAATATTATAAATGTAAAACAAAATGGAGTTAGGTGGCCCAAAAGCCTGAGTGAATGCAGTGTTCTCTTAAGCCACAAAAAATACAGAGCTTGAGAGACACTGAGGAAGCTGCTCCTGCCAAAATATTTCAGCCTTGACAGGGAGAACAGTTTCTGGAGGAAGATTCTGTTTCTATAATTATCTGGTCCTTTGCCTCACTAAGACCACCAGTTTATTGCATTGGGCCAATAAAGGCTTCTCTGGTGCCAGGAATATTCAAGAGTTTCCATCCTAGTCCAGCACCAGGTAGGAGAAAACCCTTAACCTATTACCAAACCCATAATCCTTTCAAGTGCTCTGGAAGGCGGGGGCTGCACCAGCCTGAATGAGGGATGGAAATTATTCCAGCAACATTATTCAACTTGAAACCCCTACTCGAGTATGCAGAGAGTTTATTTGACCCAACGGGCCAGATCGAGCTGTGATTGCCTCAGCTCCTCGCCAACTGCAACAGAATTGCACAAGCATGAGCGGAGTCTGGTCCAATAACAAGTAATTTGCCATATGGAAGCTACTGAGCAGACATCTGCAGGACACTGGAAGTGCTTTTCTATATACAGGGCTGAGTGCTACAGTTGTGCATTCCACAGAGACTCAGTTTGCAAAGGGATAGAAATGAAACATTATTTAGGGTTCTGGTTTCTTGGCCTTGCGAACTGAAATCTGAAAACAATTAAAGCCCAGTGCCATACCAAATCAGTTATGCAGTCATTCCTGGATTTTCCCATGGAATTTTTACATAAGAATTAGAGTGTATTTGCTGCAAACTTGCACACACAAACAAAGAATTGTGCTGGTCAGAGGCAGGTCAGCTTATAGATGAGTTTTGGGAGTTTTTGCAAATGCACGTAAAAATCAAAGCCATACTGAAACACACTGCTTAAGATTACTACACGTTTGATGACAGCTCACTCATTAAAAGCTCTATCATGCCTTACAGCTTGTCTCTGAGAGATGGTTTTCCACACCCTCCCATACATCGCTTATCTTCTCTGTCACTGCAGATTTCCCTTTCCAGACCACCTTGAATAATACACTGTCCCACAAACTGGGACATTGGAAATATCCTTCCCAACTCTCTTGAAATACCTTTCAGTCATGGCATTGCTGGGGGATGGAACAAGTCCTGTGCTTTTTCAAGGAATGAGCAACCTTTGATGGTAGGTTGGCCGCTGTCCAGGAACACACAACTAAGAGGCTCCCTGCAGCTTTCTCAGCTCTTTGTGCCCGTGTAGCAGCTGGGCAAAATCTGGCCTCACAATGGTATGTCTGTAATGACACCACCAAATCCAGTCCCAGCGTGGAAGGGAAACACCGTCCAACTGGAGGTCAAGCTTTGAATTATAATGGTGCCCTCCAGTCTCTAGCTATCTATCAGCTGCTTGCCCCTTAACTCAGAGCACTATAGCTAACATTTCTTTATCCCATTAAAAGTCTAATTGCCTTGAGAGAAGGGGATTTCTGAGATTCTCTCAGAAAAGTGGAATTTTCACCCATGCAGGAATGAAAAAGACAGCACATCCACCAGGCATAAATATCAGGCAATCAACTCTCTTCAGTTTGCCTTCATTGCAGGAGACCCGATGCAAACTTCTAGTGAACACAGCTGTGCAAAAGAAGGTCTCTGATTATTTCCTGGTACTCTGTTAATGCATTTGATTCTCTCCTCTAGCCCAGTTATAAAAAACAAACCTGTTATAAAACTTTCCAGATTTAATGACAGATGTTACAACCTGTAGACCTGTAGAAGAGTCTTAGAGGCAGTCTTACCACATCTGAGATGTAGACATAATGGTGGAAAGCACAGAGTCACCATGGTGGTCTGGAAAAATAAAAACCAACCAACCAACCAACCAATCAATCAAACAAACAAACAAACAAACAAAAAACAAACCACAACAAAAAACCTTTCCATTTGAGTCTCTTATGGTTAACTCAAAGCCTTTCTTCCATACAGCAAAGTGTTGTCATAGTTTTCACTGCACTAATCTCTAGAGTTCAAATCCCTTTTTTAACATGACACTTTGGATGTGACATGACAAGTGTTAATATTCATTATTCTATAAAGCTATAAATATCCTGAGGTATAGCAACTCACTGGAAAGGACACGACCAAAATTATTTCCTTAGCCCTGTGCTTGCATTCAGATCTTCATCACAGATACTGTTTTTCACATACTGAAATGCTTTTGTTGCACTTATTTTGGCACTAAAGTTCAATCACGTACTTTTATTTTAATGGATACTTGTAAAGTCATAATTAAAATACTCAGTCATACTTTCCAGTTCACAGTAGGCAACTTGCACACACACATTGACATTCAGCCTATACATCATTATCCTGTTGCAGTGCATGAAGAAAAGCAGTCATTTCAGAAGCTGCTGGAGTTTCCCTACTGAATTTTTCCTTTTTTCTAGCAAGATCTTACTTGCAAAGTGTTTTCCCACCAGAGGCTTGCCAGGTTTTGGGGGCAATGCTGAACAAAGGTCTTACCACCTTTGCAACACCAAACAGCATTTAGTCTCTTTCATAAACTTGATAGCCTGTAAATCTGAGATGGTCCACACCCTCTGCATTCCTATGTCGCATACTAACAGCCTCTTCTTTAATTACAAGGTGTGGCATTTCTGGACAAGAGACAGCTAATCCTCCAGACGTGTGTGTTATTTACGTTTACCCTAGAATTTCTCCTTTATGCAAAGCTTTGGCTCTGAAACTGCAAAGGTTAAACCACACCAACAAAATCTCTAGCTCATGGCCACACTTTGATGCCATTTTTAATATTCTAGTTTACTAATGATTAAGTAGAAGTGTTCTGAACATACAGGATCCAGATCTAAAAGCTGGGAGGTATTTGGAACTGAGAGTTTGGTTCGTGTCGGTATCTGTTACAAAACACAACCATCTGCAAAACTTCAACATCAGCCCATGTTAGCATGTAACTTTATACCATCCTCAACTGCAGCTGTCTTGATGAATCCTTGATTAGAAAGGAAAAAAGCTAAAGCTCTGTGTTTCTTACATAAAACACAGCCAGAAGACACGCTGGTGAGCAGTTAGTTAGTGCTTTTGGCTCCTGCAGCTGGGAAAGCAGCACTGCCCAGGTGTGCACACAGGCTCTGGCAGGAGGCTGGGAGGCCCCGGCCCTGCGGCCAGGCTGCACTGGGCTGCAAAGGGGCTGGGAGGCTGCCTGGGCCCTGCCGTGTGGGAATGGTGGAACCAGCCCCGCAGAGCCAGCAGAGCCCGGCTCTGGTAGCTGAGGCACACCTTGCCCGTGGCTGCCCAGGAGGGCCCCTTCCCAGAGCAGGGCGGCCGACACTCATCCTTGGGCTGGTGCCTACCCCGTGCTGGGCCGTTTCCTCACCTCCGTCCAAGTCTGTCACCCACAGCGCTTCCCACATCCCACAGCTTCAGGAAATCCAAAATGCCTCAGTCCCAGCCTTCCTCCAGCCGCACATGCCTCCTCCCTGCTTTTCCCTGAAATGCTTCTCCTATTCAAGAGCTTGTCTCTTGCTGCCATCTCTTCAACCCAAGGGGAAAAAAGACCCTCCCCTCCTTCCTCTCAGCTCTGAGAAATCCCCACTTGAATGTCACATTCCCTGGGATGCAACACCGTGGGCAACACTTCACCAGCAGTGATTGCTAGAGAGGGATTGACTTGGTGGCAAGGTATGACTTCAGAAGGAAAATTTCTGGCCCTGGCCATGCACAGAGGTAACAAAGGTCCCCTTAAACATCCTTCTCCCTCCTCCATAGGCACCTGTCACCATACCTCTGGCTGCATCTGCCACAAGCCTGGCTGGCAGTGTCTGCCCTGGCACATGCTCACATGGCATGCTTGGTGTCTCCGACCACAGCTCCCTTGGCAGCACCCACTGCAGGCAGCAGCAGACACCCCCAGGCATCCACAACACGTCACCACTGGGTTACAGAGAGCCACAGCTGGACTTTAGCCCTCAGAAGGGACTTTCTGATCATGGTAGTAAAAGTCACCTCACTGGGTATCAGTGGCAAGGTGCTGACAGGGGGGTTGCAGGGTCTTCCTCTGTGAGGAGAGGCTGGGGCACCCCATGCCAGACACAGATGGTTCCATCAGGCTCCAGTGGACCCATTCCAGGGCACAGATGAGCTACACGGCCAAACTGGTGGCACCTCAGGGAAAGCATGTGAGGAAAATTATAAGGTGCCCTGCAGACACTCAGGTCTGAGGAGGAGATGCTGCAAGTTCTGAAGCAGAGATTCCTCCGTGGAGATACCCATGCAGGACTGCAGGTCACAGAGAAAACCCACACTGGAGCAGGGAAACAGCATGAGGAGGAAGGAGTGTCACAAGCAGCTGTTATGGACTGACCATAACCTCCATTTCCCACCTCCTGCATCATCTGGTGGGGGAGGGAGAAAGAGGTAAACAAGCTGGGAATGAAGTTGTGCCTGAGAAAAAGGAGGGAGTGAAGGTGCTGCTTTGTCGGGGGGGGTTTTCTCTCACTATCCAATTTATTTCAATAGATTAGAAATTAGTTGTCCCCAATTGCCTGTAACAGTAACTAGTAAGTGATACGCCTCTCTCTATCTTGACTCAGGAGCTTTTCCTCATCTTATTTTCTCTCCCTGACCTGTTGAGGAGGGGGAGTGAGAGGATGGCTGGGTGGACATCTGGCAGCTGGTCATGGTCAACCCACCATGATCATAAACTGGACCAACCACAGGGGAGACAGAAGAGAAAGAGAGGACAAGAAGAGAACAGAGTTGCTCTGACACTGCAGTCCAGACCTGGTGCTCTTGGTTCTTCCTAATGAATTGGGCCACTATCTGAGGATTGCCCTGGACACAGAGCCCTACTTCAACATGCACTCATCATGAAGTTGAATGTGCAGGTTTGGAAGTTAGTTGCGTGCAAGGGGAAAGCTATACCTTCCTCCTGCCCAGAGACAGCATTCTCAAGTAAGACAGGATATTTCCTGAAGCATTACAAGAAAAGTACATTGAAAAGAAGGATCGTGAAAAAAAATCAGGAATGGCACAGATCAGTAAGATGCATCATAATTGGAAAGATAGTATAAAGGCATCTCTTTTGGGGGCCACTAAGAAAGCCAGTACAAAATATTGGGTGGGTTTTAGCTCATAACTTTTTCTAATCAGTGTATCTGTTGGCAAATACAGCACTACTATGCTAATGCATTCCTCTGCCCTATTCTACCTAGGAGTCCTTTAGCCTGACTTCCAATTCCACTGCTTAAGAATGCCAGGCAAGCACATAAACTCTGTGGCTGAATGCAGCAGAAAATTTATTAATGGAAAAAGAAGAAATGCAAAAGGAAGATCATCTCTGGCCACAGCCCATGCAAAATTTAACTTGCCATAACACAGCCCTAAAAGGCACTACTAGCAAAATACCCTGGCATGTTACAGCATCTTTCCAACTTGTATAAAAGCTGCTTTATTGCTGATCTTAGTTTACTCTATTCCCAGGCATAACTGAATTGTGGTTTTTTTATGGGTCGTCTGACCTCTCCAGTTCTAGGCTATCATTAAGGCTGGGTAAGACAAAGCTCTTACTTTTTTTTCTTTCTTCTTTTTTTGCAGAGCTGCTTTCTAGCCTTTTATCAGATGATCTGCAGAAGCTGCAGAATGATATGCAGTACCTCACCTGAAACAGTTCATGGATAACCAACTGCTGCTTCTTCCTCCTGGAGCCACCAGCAATGAGTCAGAGGCTGAGGAGGGTGAACAGTATTACCAGCATTGCACTGTCTCCCAAGACACAGCTGCCTCAGCTCCTTCAAGCCTTGCCTTTACACCCAAAAAAGCAACATTGGGGAGAAAAATGAACCCACATACCAAACTCACTTGCAAACTTCAGATCATGAAGTTCTGGGTGAAAACCAGACCATCTGAACTCAGAATGACAGTCTTTATAACCAAAACTGCTTCCCTCCAGTTCCTCCAGCTTCACCTGCTTCCCATGCTTGACACAGTGAAAAAACCTATGAGAAGTTCATCTATTCATACCCAGGAACTGCTCATATTACTAACTTTCATAAGCCGGATGCAAAAAAACATCAAGACATTAGTACATTCTTGAACCATATCCTGTCATGTCCATTGAGGAAAGCACAATATATAAACTTTTATGCAAAAACTTGGCTTTTTTATCTGTGCTGCATGTAGTAAACATGGAACACAAAATTTGTAAGGGAAGTCAGAATGACCCAATTTGTTTGTCAGGACCCTCTGGTAGTGTGACAAGGAAAAGGGAATTATTAATAAAGAAGTTCAGAAAGTTTTGGTTAAGTTAACAGGGCAGGCCTCTTTGCTTCTGTGGCTGCATAGGGACTAGTCCATTTGTATGGAAAAGCACTATCAGGGAGAAGACCAGATTAAAGAAAAACAAATGAAGAGTAGTGTGAAACTGGTGGCAAAATAAAGGAGGGAAGTGGAAACTTTAATGAGAAATTACTTGTCCATGAGTCAGAGAAGGAGGGCAGCAAATTTCAGAGAAATATTCAATTCATAACCCAGTTACAACACATTTCTCTTTCCTCCCTATATCCTACCAGTCCACTGTTGGTGGCCCTTCTGCCATCATCACATTCTCCAATTTACAGGCAACATCCAGCAATGAGCCTTTGATCAAGAGCGAGAACACCAGTGCCATTTGCTTTCCTTTGCACCTGCTCCACAGCTGAGGAAGAGCAACAGGCCACAGCTCATCTGACAGTTCATTGCTTGGGAACCTATCAGCCCAAAACTCAAACTTATTTCTAGGATATTCTACAAGTCTAAAATGAGCAGGGTGATGTAGAAGAAATTGCAGAAGTAATTGCTGTATGATCCTACACAGTACCAGGGGGTTGCTAACAGATCCATAACCATCTTTCAGAGTGACAAAACCAGATTTCTGGACCACAGCTGCCCCTGCCTCCTCAGTGCTTTGCAGGTAACAAATCAGAAGTAGCATTCCTGTAGCTCCGAATAGTCTGGATTCTTTTCTGGTAGCCCATTGCACCCAAGTCCAATCCTCTGCACTTGTAAAGAAATGGTGGGGGAGGATGCAAGGGAAAAATAGTGTAAGGAAAAAACAACCTCCATGCTGATCCTTGCATCCAAAGGTCTAAAGCTCTTTGCAATTGCCAGTCACTGTCACTGCTCTGGAAAAGAACCTGTCTCTGATTAACTATCTATATTTCTTGGCAGCAGCTTCTACAGTAGCACAAGGCAGAAACAGAGAAGCTGTGTTTGACATCTGCCCATTGTAGAGACACAAAATCTGGACCCAGATCCAAATTTCTGCCTGCAAAATCATGGCTCCAAGCCCACTGGCAGGTGTAATTTTGGATGAAAACTCCTGTGTTTGTCCTTTTCTAGAGAGGTTAACATTTCACTGGTTAGACAGAGGCTTAACAAATGGTCTGAGGAGAGATTTCACAATAAATATGTGATGATTAACTGTAGGATCACAGAGATTAAAGATGGGAAAGATCTATTAGGTCATTCCAGCCCTATGGCAGTTGCAGAGTTGTTCTCTGTCATGTCTCTCTCCCAGCACCTTGTTCAGGCTAGTTCTGAGTGGCTCAAGCAAAGGCTCTCCTAGTTTCTTTCTCAAGGCTATTCCACACTTAAGCAGATCTTGCTGATATGTACTTGATATATAATTTCACCTTGCTCCATTCTATAGCCAAAAGCCATCTTAAATAGTCCTCTTTCCCACTGGTGTCTTTGTGTTGCTGTTTTCCACCCTTATGTCACTTCATAAACTCACATCTGTTTTTCTGGTTTCATTTCCCATGATCAAGATCAGCAGAGAGTAAATAGCACACTTCCATGTATGCTATGCCCTCTTCAACCTTCATTTAACCAATCTAGTCTTTCTTAGACTAGATGACATTGAATTTCTGTTGTTTGACTCATCATGTCATTTCCTGCTCCCACTTTTGACTCTTCATGAGGTGCCAGCCTGACAGAGAGCAGGACCAACCAATTAATGAGATGTAAAAATACAAGAAAGGCTTTTTTGAGATAATTGTCTTTGACAGCTTAGTATGGCAGTAGATAGATGCAGAATCGACCCAAGGCTGCATGATGGCTTTAGGTCAGTTCCTGCTCTTGACTTAGATCTCTAGGTTTTTTACTCTGCATCCTGGGTTTAGGCATAAAGTGCTGCAGCTGGTGCCGATGAAAGGAAATTTGATTCGGTCGTAATGCACAAAGCAGCACACTGCCACTAACTTCAGCAGACCGAGGCTGGGAAAAATATGTTCCTCTCTTCAAGTCATGTTAATGGAATATTTTCTACTGGATCAGGATCAAACACTGTAAGGTAGACATTGTCTAATACAGAGAAGGATGTAGGATGAAAAAATGCCAGAGCGAACAGTCCTAATGACCCTTGCTTTAAAGAGCCCAGAGACAAGACAGAACAAGGCCAGGGCTCCAGGAAACAGCCCGGTGAATGTGTGCACACATGTGCGTGTCCTGGGACAAGTTACGCCCAGCCTCCCTCCGGCACACCAAACAGAGACTGCCGCTGCCTGCGGGCAGTCAGCTTCGGAGAGGTTTCAGGTTCCCATTCAGAGAAAAATGACAGTGTAGCACCTTCACACGCAGTTTTAACTCCGAGAGCCATCACAAATGCGAATGCCTGGTGTTGATCCCAGCACTTCTAAATTTTCTGAATTCCCTGCTTACTGGAGGGTGAAATTAGACTCACGCTCACAACTTCCAGCTTGCGGAAAGCAGCTCGGAGCAGGTAGCGGAGAGTATGGTGCTCAGAGAATAAAAGACGATGATTGTGGGTGCAGAGAAATATATTTCAACAACACAGACTTTGTTGTAGTAAAGTTCAGACTGGGAATTTGCATATGGAAATTCTTTATGAAGGTACTCTCATTAACAACCTGAATTGCACTCTTAAGAGATTACAGCAGTCAGGGAGAGGTAAATGAGCTCTGTCAAAACAGGAACAGCTCTAAGTGATTCCCCCAAAGCAAGATCAGGGCATGCACTGTGGCAGACTTCCTCCATATTCTGGCACTGAGTAGGGAAATTTTGGAGGTATTTCTCCTCTGCTTCAAAGCAAAGGTCTGGCAGCAGTTCTTGTCCAACGATGTAGAATCTGAAAGAATGTGAGTTAAAGCAGCGTTGATGCAAAGCAAAAAACCAAAAAGTATTAAGGCTGTAGTTGAGACACCACAAATCTCCTCCAGTTTCCCAGGCTCAAAGGCACGGGAGATGTCCATTAACAGCCAACAGAGAGACTTCAGGAGGAGCAGAGCAGGGGCAGGAGGGCTGACCCATAGGGTCACTGGCAGCAGAGGACTGTGCCAAAGATGCATCATCCTGTCAGAGCAGCCACCTTTGGATGTTGTGTAGACACACTTCTGGGAGCCTTAGCAAGACTGCAGTTCTTCTCCAGACAATCATATGAGAGCCATAAGGCATCTGTTTCTTCCCCAATAAGTCTCACTCAAATAGGAACAGAACTTTCAAGCAGAATCTGCACATCCCATGTAAGTCCAATCCCAGAACAAATGCAAGGACAAACAGTCAGAGAACACCACTTAGCCACATGCAGGGCTGGCGTGGAAGTCCTCCATAACGTACAAGTTTGGCTGTCACCAAACGGTTTCAAATATTTGCCAGTCCTTGAAGGTCTGAGAAGCTGCATACAGATATATCTACCAAAAGTCCATACACAGAACTCTCTGGTCTTTCTAATCTTCTCTCATTTCTCAAGGAAGGTTTTTGATGTCTTACAGACCTCTGCGGTATTGGCCTGAAGGAAGTACAGTGGGTCTGGCAAGCATCAAGGGTTTAAAGCACTGCAGCCAACTGCTCTCACTGACCTCAAAAACTTTTCAATCCTGCTTGATTTCTGTTTCTTCAGTTGATCTCTGTGAAGAGAAGGAAATAACAACTACATGGGTGTCCTGGTATGGTATGTGGCCCAGCAGAACTCCTCAGACAAGCCTTGCCCAAAGGGTCTGCCCCTGTGCCAGGTTACTGATACCACTGGAGGTGTACCAGAGCAATTACATGCCCATCCTTTGCTCAGTCAGGCATGCTTTGCTTAAATTGACCACAATTCTTATGAAAGAGTGAAATTAGCATGAGAGAAGTCATAGAGCCTGTTTTTCCAGTGTGAGCCGTAGGAAATGGACACTGTAGATGGATGAGGCTGATGAAACTACATGGTTGTTATAGAAAGGAACAACCCAGTTTCTGAAGTGGTAGAAACAGGCTGAGAGAGAACAGACCTGATGTACCTCTACAAGACTCAGAGTAAGTGCTACTGAAGATCCTAGAAAAGAGATTTTTCATGCTTGGGACACACTGTGTTTATTATGCACAAAGAAGACTGTCCCAGGGTCTGTGGCTGTGCACCATGAGGACCAGACTAAAGCTCTGTGGGCTGGCACTGCCCCATGCTCCCAAACCTACCAGCAGCTTAGATGAGATTCTTGCATTTTCAACTCCTGCTTTTTACAATTTCATCTATGCCTATGTGTGATGTTTCACACTCTCCGGGGCTGCAAAGAAGCATTGTCTGCTGTTTAAAAAAACCAACCACACAAACAAAAAACCAAAACACCAGTCTGTGATTTTTTTTTCCCTGAAATGAATGAATGTAAAGCATCACCCAATGACACTCCCTACCACCGAATCCATCGGCACCCGTTGTGTTTCCACAGACATACTTTCCTTATAAAAACCAGTTCTGTCTTCTCTGCTGCTATATGAAAGGCTCAAACAAATGTCAGAAAACTGACTGACAGACCGTACAGGCAAAGAGGAGAACCTGACTGTGTTCAGGGCTGTCAAGTGCACAAAGTAAACAAAAGAATAGATCTGTGTAATTTTTCCTCACAAATCTCTTTCAACTACAACTCTCATTTTAGACATTACTTGTGAAGAAAAGCACAACACAATGTCAGTGTGTTTTAAATGTAAAAAGTCTCATTAGTTTTGACAAATTTTTTTCTCTGATAAATTTTATTATAATTATCAGAAGCATAAAGCCTAAAGAATGCTGTGTTTTTAGTAACTGCTTAAAAGTTATGACTTCCTAAAACTACCACAACCATTTAAGAACCATAAGTGCTACTGCAATGCCCTGGTTTTGTCCTTCCTCAAAGCCTACCTTCAGCTCTTCCCTCAAATTACCTCTGTTGGAGGCACAGCAGCCTCCCTATCTCATCCACAACCAGGATGGAGTCCTAGGATCTTCCACGCTCTTTGCTCAACTTACATCTCCTTGCTTGATGAGGTCGTGCCAAACACAAATATCTGGGTGAAGTATATTCAGGTTTTGCAGAAATCACCACCATGGATGACAGTGCTTACAATACAATACTGCTGCAATACAGGCTGCCTGCAGGGTTGACAGAGCCACCTTCCTAAGCTGGGATTTACTCTCCTGCCCTGTCAGGGACTCTCAATACAAGGGAGCAAGAGAAAGAGTTGCATATGCAGGTTAGATTTTAAATTCCTCTTTCTGACAGCATGATGCAGCTGCATGCTGCAAGAACGTCTGACAGACATTGGACCCAGGGGAGGATCAGTTTTGAAAAACCTTTTCTGAGTTATTTTTGCTCTTTTTACTCCATTCTCTGCATTTCTTCTAGCTCCCAGGATGGGTAATTTTCCTCAGAAAAAAAAAAAAAAAAAAAAAAAAAACAGTCAAAAGAGAAGCAGGGGGAAGGGAGGAGAGAGGTACACTGCAGTGAGTGGGCAGCTGGGAGGGCATGGTGCATGTAAGCTTATTTCACATCAACCAGGGAAGGGACCACAGGTTTTGCAAACACCACAGGCCATATCAGGCTCCATCCAGCCTCTGACATGGGGCAGGGACAGACACATGGGACAGCTTTGCTGTGAGTAAGGCATGAGTGGAGGGTATCACATCTGGGAGCTCCCAGGGGAGGCATCTGGACACGTAGAGGAGCTTTCTGCAGGCTTTGTAACCTCTTGTTAAATCCGTGCAAATCACCAGTGCTCCCACAGCATGGCTTTGCCATTTGCTAACAATGAAAACAGAGCAAAACATGAAGTGCTTGCACCCACAGCCTTGGTAACCCACCAGCTCTGGGCTGGGCGCAGCAGAAAGAGGGGGCTGAGGAACTTGGGCCATCACCCAAGCCTGCATGCCCCAAGCACCAGAGTCCATCAGCTCCCGTACACTAGGAAGAATTCACCCTGAATCCCCCTCAGCACCTTCCATCCACACCAGGGAGAACCGCTCTCCTTGGCCACAAATTCCAAACAGCCACACTGATAGCCACTGGCACCAGGGTTCAAATGATGGCACTTACAACATGACTACATCCAAAACATTCATGGGTTATATATTTTGCAGTTAGACTATTCAAGTTGTTTTCACTTTAAAGGTTAGGGGAATCTATTTATTTTCTTTTTTTGTGTTTTTCCAGTTCTACCTGGAATTCAGATTTATGTAGCACGCAACCGAACATGTGAAGGTATCTGAAGGCTCCACATGCACAGTGCAATACTATAATATAGCTCTTTGTTATGCTAATTATTTCTTTCCAGCTGCTCCTGCAATGAAAGCCAGCCCGACCTATCAAAGGGGAACAAAACCTCCAGGCAGGCTTTCTGTTGCAAGGTCCCTTACCTTTGTGCTCAGGGGGCCAGGGCTGCGACTCTTCTGCTACCTAAAACCAGGCCGAGAGGTAAAATAAAACAATTTAATATTGCAGCTCCACTGTTGCTGGGAACATGAGCTAGGAATTAAAAAGTGATACCCTCTTGACAGCCAGGTTGCCATGATTTACATTTTTCTCTTGGGTATCCTCCCCCTCCACATGCATCTCCTCAGCACTTCTGAGCAAAAGGGAAAAATGAGGCAGTGTGGGAAAACATCCAGATAAACCTCAGAGGATCCGCCAAGGTTCTGATTTTGGCATCCACCAGGGTAGTGCTGTGTGATCACGAAGGATTTTTAGTAAATAGGTGTCAGATTCATGACAGCCAAAAATGCTGGGGTTGCATTATTTAAATGAAAATTAAGTTCCCAAATTATAATAATTTAAGAAAAAGTTTCCTATATTCACAATTAAAAGAATAAAATTATCAGCCTGGTTGCCTTTCCATTATTTATGTTGATATTCAGTTAAGAGACAATTTCTCTTGTCCCTGTGTTTCTAGAGCCTAGAAATATCGATAGCACATGGAAATATTCAAAGGGGAAAAAGGATCTTTGGCAGCTGGAAAGGTACTACTAGGGGCCACCAGCTGCCTGAGAGGCTCAGAAGACCACAGAGAATGGGGACCAACTCATTAGCTGAATGTCTTATTTATAATGGTCACCAGTGAAATACCTCAAAAGCTGACATTACACTGTCATCTTTAAGCCTCAGAATTAGCAAATGGGCACTTTCAATGGGTAATAAGTTGATACAATGAAAGTCCTTGTCTCAGCCTGCATGCAGAATATGGAAAATGATCTGACAGTAGCTTATGCTCTACTCATATTTTAAGATTTTCTTCATGACTGTGATGACTACACAGGTTATTTTGAAGTTGGAACAGTTCTTCAATGAAGGATTGCATTAACACTATGCACCTTACTTCTCACTGCAAACACAAAATGAGATTTGTCATTATGCTAGTTAGTCTGCTGATAAACGAGAAACCAATCTGCTACACAGAGGAAGAGATCGAAGAAAGAAAATACATATCCAACCTACACAGGTAAAATATAGGCTGCTCAAGGTTTAAAAATTAGTCAAACTTTATTTTTAAGACAATAATAATTACAATATTAAAAGAAATGGGGAAAATGCAGGGAGCTTCGGCCATAATTGTTGAGACTCACAGAAGATAAGTTTGAGGAAAACAACATTGAAAGCTAGAGGGTTACATTAAACTTAAAGGCTAGCAACACCTAGATTTATGTGCACTGTCTGATGGTTTGTAAGACAAAGGAGAACTGCATTTTGAGCCAAAACCACATTACTTTATTCAAAGGAATAAATGGCCCCATGGCAGTCATATGGCTGGTTCATGGGGCCTACTCATAGACCAAAGTACAGAGGATTTCACTCTGAAAGAGCAATGGATGGGTGGGAAAAAAAATATTACATGGGTTTTTAGGGTTGATGAAGGAATAGAGCACAGATTTTACACATACACCAAGAGACAGAAACTATTTTGGAATTAGAGAATAAAACTGGATTGAAAACAACCTGCTTCTCAACCTGAACTCCCACTCTCAGAGGTTTTTCCTAACTAAAGGGTTAAATACAGAGCAGCCAGTCCCACACAGTATGGGGTGGAAGAGGGGGACTGTCATTTGAAACTTGTTCTGATTAAGAAAAAGATTAAACCAACAATAACCAAAGGTGTAGGTGGTTGGCTTATAGGACCAGGCCCAACTCTCCAAAAATCAGTGGCACGCCATTATCTCATGCCAGCTAAGGGTCCCATTGCCCATCACTCAGCTGCAAAAATTCTCTGAAATAGTAGCCAGAAAACTGCTAGAGAGCATCGACCCCAGTCACAGTTCACAAGTGAAAATGCTGTATTAGGAATATAAGGCAGTGAGGGGATGGTCGAAGGGATGTTGCGGGGTCCCTCTGAGCTTGCTGGAGACTTGCAGCTGTGACGGCTACACACCACTATCTCATGGAGGAAACATGACAACCAACTCTTGCCACTCCATCATCCTCCTCTGCAATGGCCAGAGCCTTTAGTTGTTTCAGGAGCAGACACAGACCACCATAAAGAAAGATGCATCTGGTGGGGTATTCCACAGGGGAAGTACCACTACAAGAGGTAGCAGTAAATGGACTGACCTTGAGCAGACAGACCATTTATCTCCTTTCTGCAATCCCAGTATGACAGATTAGATGCTCTCTCCAGTAAACTGGAGACTGATGCTGTATTAATCGAGAAGAATTACTAGCCATGGAAGCTAAATTACTTTTCAAATTCAGTACACCCCTGCTTTGGGGATTTTGTTGGTGTTTGGGTTTTTCTGCTCATCTTGCATACTTCTGAGTGTACACAGACTACCCTTTATGGCTTCTTCTCACACTTCTTGCATTCCTCAAAGGGGTAACTTGAGCACAGAGATTAAAAGAAGTTAACATGCTTGCCTACCTGGATCTGGTGAAAAAGCTCTGCATATCTTGCAGTCTGCACCACTTCTGCGAAGCCAAGAAACCAAAACCTCACTTTCCCCAAGGTGCACTCTGTTCCTTGCTCTGACTTAAAGACTAGGGAGAGCAACAACAAGCCAATGACAGCCCCAAAGGCAACAGCTTTCACATGATTACTCCCCTGGAGTTTAATCTAACCTTCTACACCTGACCCAAGACCTCTTGGAAAGCTTCTGACCAGTAATAGTAAATTTGGTCTTCACTTTATGCTCTCTGTGTAGAGCCTAGAGAGTGAAGGTCTCACCCTAACACTCCTTAGCCCTGGGCTGGTTCATATTCAGCCCCTCAGTGTGGACCTGGCTGGCCGGGCACACCTTGTATTAGCAGCCTTAAACTGAGCAGGATTAACTGCTGGGAAGGCACTCGGCACCCGGCCACGGCTGTGTTTACATTAGAGAAAATGGACCTCACAGAGACAGTTTGCAAACACCACAAGACGAACTTTTGTAAACTCCCTTGGTTTAGTCATCTTTCCCCATCTGTCAGAGAAGTTTAAGTGAGATTGAAAAAACACAGGAAATTACTGTGTATTCCAAGTAGTCATGACTGAGCGGCTTGGCTGTTACATGGGATGCCTTGTGGAAGATTCGCATCTCCTAACATTTCCAGCAGGATCCTTTGCAACGCTTTCCTGGCTACGATCGCTTAGCAGGCTCTGCACACCCTGCCAGGAAAAGCCTCTGGGGTGCTTTGTGCAGCTGTGGAAAAACTCATACCAGTACTGAGAAGCCCAAATGGTGACCTCCAGAAAGCAAGGGCAGCCCCTTTCTTCGAGGTTACAAAGCAAGGGATGGACAATGAAAAGGTCAGGTCCCTCTGGGAGGCTTCCACACCAGGGTTATATTCACTGAATAAAACACCAGATGAAATCCTATACCCCACAGTAGTTTAAACCTTTCTCTGACGTGACTGACTGGCTTTTTTTTCGTGATAAAACTCAAGAAACTTCCTATATCAAGATTCCTGGCATGAGTAAGCAGCAATTGCATTTGCTATACCTCTTACTACGCCTTCAGCTCAAGAAGGCAATGAAAGGACACAAGTCAAATCCAGGCTAGAAATCACCTTCACATCTGTACTTCAGCCATAGCCCTCTAATCACCAGATCACTACCACAGCAGCTGGAAAAGCCATTTAGGCGGTGGGGGTGTCACAACTGGCATGAGCCCCCAGAGGGGCCATGAAGCAGCTGCGATACACTGCACCCTGGTTAGTTTGTTTAAATTTTAGCTCATGCGGTGGCTCTGAACCAACTCCCTGCTACTCCTGCACAAACTCAAAAGGAGGTTACATCCACCAAACCATCCTGGCAGTGTGTCACGGTCAACAGTGAAAGGACAGATGGTAGATGAGGGATGCAAAAGGAGGATGGAGAGTGCACAGAGAGATGAAATGTGAAAAAAGTCTCTACCACAATTTTGCTTTGGGGTGTAACACCTTCAGGACTGAAAGAAGCACTTCATTTCTGCGGCTCAGCCTGTGTCTGTTTTCTCTCTGGAACCAGCTGCTATGCTGGCACTGCACATCGGTGCCAGCTGAGGCTGTCTGAGTGCTGGGGATGCTTAAGTAACCATGTTAAGCTGTTTCAACAGATTAGCTAATACAGTAAAAATAGTAAAATTTTACCAAAAACAGTGAGTATGAAGCACAATGATATTATGCCATGTGCTTTGAAAAAGGAACACAATTTTTTCAACTCAAATGAACTGTGCGTTTTCAAGAGAAATGTATTACCTGGATTCTGAAGATAACACTTCTGTTCCTAGCAACAGTAAAATAGATGTGACAACAGAAACATCTTTTTCTGTTGCTGTTTGCCATGTGCTGAAAGGCAAACACTTTATAGTCTTACACTCTAAAACCAGAGTGTCATGATAGAGAGTAAAGCAATCTCCCTAAAAAGAAGCTTTCTGTCCAGTTCTTCCTGGCAGGTAGGCCAGGATCAAGTTCAGGAACATTCATTTAGCAGCTATGTGTGGGACTCAGATGAAAGACACTAGTATAATCTTGTAAAAGACCTATTTCTTGAAAATCTGTGATACTAGCAAAATGTCCTTAGTACTGGAGTGTGCAGTGGGGAAAAGGCCTATCAGTTTTACAGTCTTCACATGTCATAAATCAACCCAAATTTAAACCAGGAAATCCATTCAGCCCAGCCCAGGCTGGAAATCCTATCAAGGTCTACTGCATTTCTGGCAATTGGACAAGGGTCTTCCCAACTCCCTTTTCTAACATGAAATACCTATGTCTCTTCTGAGGCAAACAAGGCAACTCACTGGACTCCTGAGTCCAATACATATACCATCAGTATTTGCTATTATTTTGTGAGGTAGGGTCCAGACAAAGACCACTTATCCACAGGCCAACCTTCATCAGATGACATTTCATCCCTTACAGACCCTTATGACAATAAGATTGTCCAGCCAGAGCTGTAACAGGTTAATTTCTACATGTCCCTGGAACTAAAGAAGCCATTAGAGAGGCCAGACTAGACAGAGTTCTGCCGATCCATCACTGTAGTTCGTGCAAATTCAACTGAGAAGCCTCTGCGACAGCTTATGTGTGCAGGCTTGTTCTTGAAGACCAAGGAGCCCCTTAGGGTCAGAAAGCTTTCAGCCCCCCCAAAAGTGTTAGGTGATTTGTGGTTTGGGCAGCATTTGGCCAGGTGTTTTCCTTGGCTGAATGTGCAAGTCTGCAGAGAATCTGTTGCTTCTCAGTGCACCTTCAGACTGTCCTAAAAGCTCCTGAAGCCCCAAGAAGGCTGAGCTCCCTCATGGACCCAGCTTGAGGGGCACAGTAAACTGCCATGTAACCTCTTCAGCAGTGAGCAGTTTGATTAAACGGCATTTTCTTTGGTGAGGGAGGGGAGCATGGGGGAAAGGATCCAGTAGCCATTGGAGATGTAAAATTAAAATGAATTTTGGTCATTTTAATAAATATATATCAAGGAAATTTCACTTTACTACAACAACACATTAGTATACAAGCATCTAATATTTAAGCTTAAAACATCAAGCGTTTATCAAATATTGGAAAAGAGCAGACATTACTAAACTATCTGGGTATAACACAAGAAAAATCAGTTTTTTTAAAAAATTGGTCCTTGTGGACAAATGTCTAAATTACGATCCTACTCATACACTGTATGAATGAGATCTATATTTAATATTATTATTATTAATAAAAAAGCTTCTGTCTTGGAGAAATCAGGTGGGACTTATACTTCCTTTATTTGTCACTCTTCACAATGATAACCCTTACAAACTTATCAGTTTAAACTCACCTGACTTCATAAAGGTTATCACTGATTGACATCCTGCTCTCTTTTGTGGTCACTTCAGCTGCAGGGGGGGGGCTTTTTTCCAGTGACCACTGGTCCTTCTGACAAAAAGCCATCCAGTTTGCAAATGTGGCTGTGGGGTGCACACGCTACCCAAAATAACTGTGGCCCCAAAGGATTCAGGCTGAACCCACGAAACCCAGAGCAGGAGGTCTCAGAAACAGAGACCTGGCTGACTCCAGTGCCAAGCCAGGGGAGCTCGGGGCAGTGTCCCCCCAGCGATCCTCATGCCCTGTGCTGAGCTGGCTGTTCCCCCAGCACAGAGGTGGTTTCCACCCTTTGGACAAGAAGCAAGGGAGCATGTTGCTTCAGTGCACGATGCTACGGGAGCAGCCAGCTATTTATGAGTAAGCTGTGGCTTGGATGTGGCTATTTTGCTGAGCGCATCCTGCCAGTTGTTATAGGGACTGTGGGAACTAATTAATTTGGTGGATCTAAGACTCACTCTCAGTCCAACCACGAATAATGTCTTCTGGGCATTTTAAACAGCACACTTTTGCAAACCACCTACCTAGGGATGAATAAATGTTGTACTCAGCCACTGAAATCTCAGCTCATTTCTCCAAAATTTTCTTTTTTAAAATTAAACTCCTTACATTCATTCAGATAAAACCGTGTTTAACGTCACATTATTAATTAACATTGTGCTTCTTGCCTTCTTTTCTTGTCTTTTTTTAAATCAACAGCAAAAGTCATAGAAAACTCCCGCATGCTTTTGCAATCTAAAAGAGAGAAATTATGCAAAACAGAATAAAGTATAAAACATGCCACTGGTTCATGAACTTCATTATACGAAGAAGGAAAAAAAAAGAGCCCAGCAACAGACAGTTGCCATAGAAACACTCAAGCATCGAATGCTTGTTTACAAGAGACATCTCTCTATTGTTTCTTAAATCCCTTCCTAAGGATAGCAAATCAAAAAGCAATTGAGCATCAAAAAGGAAGAACAGAGATGTTTGAATAGGAAGTTGAACTCAGTACTTCAAAGGTTAAAGGTTTCTAATAATATTGATCCACCCTGTGGGTTTTTTTTTTTAATCTCTGTTTAGGTTAAATCCCTGCTGTATCACTGATTCATACTTAATTTTCACGCTGGCAAAAATTAAGACAAAACGTAAGGCACCAAAAAAAAATCTGCCCTGTATAACAAGCCTCATTAGTTATTACAGCCGAGGTGAAAACATGCAAGTACTTGAGCTGCATGTCTCATTCTTATTAAGATCCCATAAACAGGTTATTTCTTTATGCTATGTCCTATTTTGTCAGTTGAACAAGACGCTGAATCCAGGAATTCAAGAGTATCAGTACAAAACATAAGGATGGTTTATTCCTAGTCCATGAAGACAGTCCTTTGTCAGAAGGAACACCGAGTTACAAGGAGCACATCATCCTTGCTGGTAGCATCAATTTGTTTACCAGACTTCTAATTCCTTGGTAAACATAATGGAGGTTCTTCTTAATTAATGGCAGACTTCTTGGGGGCGGGGATATATAAAACGATATGTTTTCCCCATCTGGCTGGTTGGCATTTTCAGTAATGAAAGCTACACCATAGCTACACCAGTCTCAGCAGTAACGCAACTGCGTCCTTTATGAAGTCACCATATTTATAAATAGCCCGCTGATGCAGATCACAGAGTATCTTTACGCAATCTGCTCTCCAGTCATTTAGAACTACATGCCATGTTTGTGGCATGATTGTACCATTTGTAGAAAACTATAAAAAATCCATTCAAAATAAAAATTTGATAGAGAAAGAACGTGCTGTGCATGCTTCAACAGAGCAAGAAAGATGCCTCATATTTTACTTCCTTTGTTGCAGCACATTTTATTACTTGGTAAAGATTCCTTTTTCCTTAAGGATTTTTTCCAAGATTCACTTACGTTGCTCTTGTCATTACATCCAGTCTCAAAATAGTCATAAAATTTGCCTCTACATTCGACAGCATGGGTGCCTCTAACAGGTTCACAGTTTAGAGCAGCGCTCCCTTGCTCAGGTTCATTACCTCCTTTCTCATCATTAAATTTTGCTTTTTCCTGATTACTGTGAGACCTGCCATTAGTGATGAATATTTCATTAGCAGGTATCTGGTCATCACTTCTGTAAGAAGGTGCACTGCCAACGTCATAATCCACCTGCTGGGAACAGCTTGGCAAAGAAATGGGGGGGGAAGAGGAGGAAGAGGAGGAGGAGGAAGAGGAGGAAGTATTTTCTGTACCAGCATTAACAGAGTAGGGTAGATTTAAATAGTGACTGCCACATTCTTGATAGAAGCAGCACATGTGGAGCTTCTCATACTCCTCCTTTGCCATCCGAAGGCGTTTTCTGTATGGACAGTCCTGAGGCACAAACCACTCTTGTGGTGAGGTGCCACTGAAGGAGCAGGTGGAGAAGCACCAATTGTTCTGCATGATGATCTCTCCATGAATTCTCTTCATTAGATTGTTGATGAGGACGGATCTCCGCAGGTAGACTTCAGGATCGTCAATGAATTTCAGCTTTTCCAAAGACATGTAAAGAATATGGGCCCGCTCCTCAAACACGGAGATTGTCTGAAAATGCAAAAGATACAAGATATAGAACTGAAGGCAACTGGTTTTTTTCCAGGCAAGGAGAAAGACAATGAAGCAAAGTATTCCCTCTGTGTCACTACTTTACTATTCTCTTTCTGAGGCACCTAGGGCTGGCTTTTCATTTTGCACACCCATGTGCCTGGGAACCTGCTTTTTCTTGGCCACAGCATTCACCCAGGCTTAGGAGGTAAGTAGCTGAGTGTTACACCACAAAGGCAATTGCAAGGCATGAATCCAGGGTGGGAAAGTGAAATCCAGATGCACACATTTGGTTTTTCAATTACATTTGGGGTTAGAACATAATATTGTTGTGCAGTTTCGCTCCAGTAATGGCTGGGGGATTTTTGTTGCAAATGGACCCAATTCCATCATCCCCTGTGGGGTTTCTACACAGCTCTGAAGCCAAGTGAGGGTCCCTCCTGCAGCGTCAAGGTTTGCAAGACGCAGCCAGCAGCCACTGCCTCATGCAGCAAGTGTTGGAGCATTTCATCCACTGCCAGTGGAAGAGGCCCTCCAGCGAGGAGGTCTCCATTTGCCAGGCTCTCTTACACTGCTCTTGTGTACAAAAGTGCATGCAGGGAGGGAGGCAGGGAGAAACCCATCTCAAAGCATCACAGCATCTGGAGAGCAGCTGTTGGCCTGTGTACTACACCCTGCGCTCTGTGGGACCGGTGGGAACACAGATAGGCAGGGACAAGGTCAGGAAACGAAGAGAGGATAGGAATTTGCAGAAATCCTGGCTCGACGCCCACAGATTTGTTCTCCCTTCCATGGTCCTTCCAGGACTCCCTTTCTCAGCACTGGCAGCATAAGCAGGTTACTGCCCCCAGGAGGCCCCGGATTCTGCATTGTAATCGCTACCCTGGGAATCAAAATAAGAGAGGGGGCAACGCATGCTACTGTAAGCAGTATTAACTAATTTTCATTTTTAGTAAGAATTTGGTTTGCGTAGGAGGAGAAGGAGCATAGCACAAAGAGAGACTGCTCTAAATCCCCCCCATCTGTGGCTTGATCATTCTTCCCTTTCCCACATGGTTACAGCATTTTTGCAGAGTGGAAGTCGTAGCTATGAGGACTAAAAGAGCTTAAAGCACAGCTGCTTTTCACATCCATTCAGCTCTCCTCAGCCCTCTAGCTCTTTCCACAGCCTGGTCATGTCTGCGAGGCTTAGAAGCAGCACAGTGCCTCACAAAAACAAAAATTGGCCATAATTTCTTGCAAGTTCACAGCTGAAGCTCTTTGCTAGAGAGAGTAATTTTCTATAATAAATGACTCATTTTAAAGTATATTAAGCCTATAGGTTAATTTGGGTCCTTTATACCTGCTGCAGCAACAGTCTGTGAAGCCATAAAAGCCTGGAGCAAACCAGTAAGCCTTGAACTGGGATTCTCCTGGAGATACATCCTGGAGAGACACCAGTAGGTACAAGTTGTCAAAGGCTTTCTACTACACATTTGCCAGCAGCCCTCTGGAAAGTGAATCTGGGCCCTACCATCATAACCTCTATGGGACAAGTAATCTCAGCACATAACTCTTTACTGGGCAGCGAAGGTATAAGCACGTAAGAAATTCAAGGAAACCTGGTGGGCATCCTCCCTCTGCCAGAGCTTAGTGCTGCAAAGCAAAAAATGTATTTGGGCCAAACTGAAGAAATTGGTGACACAGGGTTTCTGAGGTGATACACCTCTACAACAGCACAAAACCGTGGTTGGGCCTAGTTTACCAGTACCCCTACAACTGTTTTTTATTGCTGTTTGAAAGGGCTAAGAAACTATTCCTCCTCCTCTTTGCAAGGAAATTAATCATCGAAACAAAAATCCAACAATCTAGTAAAAAAGAACAAAACTGTCTGAAATTGGAGAGTGATGAGACATGTGAAACATGCTCACTAACCAGAGCACATTTTTCAACACCCTTGGTGCTGTTTATTCAGTGCTCTGGCAGCAAACTGGATACTTTCTGAAATTAACAGTGGGGCAGTTTTTCACTTTCCCAGTCCAGGTACCACTTGCAGACAACTCCTACTTGTAGCCTTGAGGTACTCTAAGGTCCTTGGAAACTGAACTCAGCACTACTGCTCCTTCTGCTCTGCAGAAATCCCTCCTCTATCACCAATAGAACATGGGTAGCAGTGGTCTGCCATGGGCCAGGTACAATCCAACAAAGTCAGGGTGGTGTCTCAAAGCACGAGCTATCCCCAAGCACTTCATCCCAGGTCTTCAGTTCCAAGCAGGACTGAACCCTTAATGAAGAGGAGCATAAAAATCTCTCACAAAAAAGTTAGATTTAAATTTGTGTATTTGTTAGCCTGGGAAACATTTGTTCTAATCCCTCCCTTGAAAACTTTCATTAAAAAAAATATTCTTTCATCTACTAATCTGGTTTTTTTGAGTTATTAGTTTTTTAATAAACAGGATTAAACACTGAAGGAACTTGTACTTGCTTTCCAAGTCACTCTGCTTTTCTAGAGGACCTGTAACCCGTGTGGGGTATATGGAACCTCTTACTATTTTCCCCCCGGAAAAAAAGTTTTGAATGAGTGGGGAATCTTTAACTTATGTTCTTCCCTTCTGCTGTTCAAATGCTGTTACAGAGCTCTTTCTGAAAGCATGACATAAACTAGCTAAGAACAAAATAGTCTGAAAAAAAGTTATTCTCAGCATTTCTATTTACAGTTGTTATTAACGAAGAAACGCCTTTGCTTCTTAAGCAGTTCGATGACAATACAACAATAAATGTGAAGAAGTGGCAACTATTTGTTTCTGAGCAAGCAGCTGGATCATTCTCCTAATTTCAGCAGAGTATTTCAGGCTTCTGGAAATGGGTCAATTGAGTGTTACTAAGCATCTGAAACTCGGAGTAAAAATAATGACTATTAGAAGACATACTTTATGTGTACAGCTGCTGAGTGGTGGATGAAAATCCTCTTCTTCCACATATTTCCTTTTAAAGTATGTGATCTTGGATGTTGTTACAGGATTTGAAATTCCCCTGTAATGTGATCCTGTGGGTAATAAATCAGATATGACAAATGACATGCGGTTTGCCGGAGGTTCTCCAAACAAAATACTTTTCATTTCCCTTCGCGCTACAGGAGAACTCCGCCGCATATTTTCGCATCTATTCGCAGCGATCAGAAATAAACCCTCGCCTAACTAACACATCGCCCGCCAGCCGCCCGGGGACCGATGTGACGGGCAGCGGGGGGAGCCGGGGCCGCCGCAGGGCGCTCGCTGCCGGAAGAACTTTGCCACCTCCATCGCTCCGAGGATGGCCGGTGCGAACGCCGCGGCCCCCGCGCGGCCGCGCGCCCGCTCCGGACGCCCCGCCCCCGCGCCCGCCGCCGGCCCCTCCCCGCCGGCAGACCTTGCGTGCCCCGGTGGCCGCCGGCCGCGCCCCGCCGGGGCGGAGCGCCACCTGCGGGGGGCCCGGGGGCCGCCGGGCCGGGGCGGGCCGGGGGGCGGGCGGGGCGGGGCGGCCGCAGCAGGGCGGCTCCCAGAGGGCGCGGTAGGCGGCGAGGTCGGCGGCTCCCTCGGCGGCGATGGGCGGCCTCAGCCGCTGCATGGGCAGCACCAGGGTCATCGCGGGCGCCGGCACCTGGAAGCGAAGCAGCGCGGTGACCGCCCGCCGCCCGCCACTGCCCCCCGCCCGCGGCGTCCGCCCCCGCGCCCCCGGCAGCCAGACCTCTGCGCACACGTATATTAAAAACATACGCATGCCGATATCGCAGAGACGCACGTTTTCTTTTCCCCCTTCTTGCGGAAGGAAAACGAGCGGAGCCCTCTGTCACAAAGGGCCGGGGTCCCCCCGCACCGGGGAGTCGGTGCGCGCCCCCCAGCGCCGCCCCCGCCGCCGCGCTCCGCCTGCCCCCGCCGCCCCGGCGCCGCCGGCGGCGTCACACACCGGCACGGATCCGCTCACTGGCTTCCCATTTCCTCCTCCGGCGGTGCTGGCACGGCGCGTTCGGCACCGGAGGGGGTGCGAGTCTGCCTGTCTGGGTGCGTGTGTGTGCGGTGCTTGTGTGTGTGTGCGGTGGGGTGTGCGTGTGTGCCTGTGTGTGTGAGAGAGAGAGCGCCCAGCAGTCCGGGATCGCGTTCCTTTCTTCTTTCTTCCCTCCCAAACGACACAGACAGCGGAGACTTAGGTAGTTGTTTCCACTAGCCCCGATCGGACTGAACTGGATCTGCCTCCAGTCAAAACACTGCGAGACTAAGACAGAAAATTGGCTCCGGTTTCACGCCGTGAGTTGCGGTCCCACCGGAGCCAAGCACAACATCGGCGGAGCGGGCGGAATATTAAGCAGGAGCGGGGACTCCGGGGCCAGCTCCGGGCTGCGAGCTGCCTCCTGCCGCGCCAGCGGGCGGGAGGGGAGGGGAGAAGGGGGGGAAGGCGGCAAACTTTCTGCGAGGGGCGAGGGATGAGTTCATCATAGTCACCTACTTCTTGGCAGAGGAGCGCGGAACAATGCGCCCAGACACAGCCCGACTCCTCCCTCCCCTTCCTCCTCCTCTCTCTAAGAAAGCGGGATGTAGTTTCTCCTCGGCGCAACCCTCCCGGAGGAAGACGAGGGCCCGAGCAGGCGGCGGGAGGGAGGGGCCGCAGGTGGGCAGGTGGAATTTCAGCAATTGTTTGTGTTAGCAGCTGAGCGCTCTCGAACAAGAGGAAAAAATAAACCGCAGCAGAAGAGGGAGGAAAAATAAATCCTTCACATCTGCCAGTTGTTTTCTTAAATCCTGTAAGAATGCAAAAGACTGCTACTTTATTAAGAAACGGCTTCCAGCATGCACTGTCTGTGTCTTGGATGCATGCGTGCATGGGTCTGCTCTGCCTCCTCACTGAGGCAAAAATGGGAGGCGAAGGGACAGTCAGCTGAGTCCCCAAGCAGTTTGCCTGAGTAAAGGTCACCAGACCTCGTTGCAATCGGACTGACCCTTCCTCAGAGTCAATTTACTGCTAAAGCACTGTATGTACCCCTCAGTCACTTTCTTGCAGTAGCCCCTTCATGCCATCTTGCTTTTTCTAAGATGCCATCGTGCTTTTTGCCAAGAAGCAACACAGGGACTGGCAAGCCACTGGACTGGCCCACTGGAAGTTATCCCTGACACAGATAGACAATATATATTATTTATTCCCCACACCTTTTGTTACCAGATGACTACCAATACATGAAAGGAATGGTCAAAACAAATGGGTCAGTCTGCTGACCTAACAGCAGGGCCAAAAATTGGTCCAAGAAGCAGCTAAAAAGTCATATATTTTGTGTCTGAAAAGATTACGCCATCATTAGAAAGCACCAATGGACTCTTCTCATTAATCTGCACTGAGGAATCATTCACAGGGACACATCAATCTTCTCATATTGGCATGATGTCAACACTCAGTGTTTGTCCTGAGAGAATAAAGGTTGGAAGAAACTCGCTGCTGCTTCGGGAAAGTCAGGGTTTCTTTGCTCATAATGAATTCAGCATCTCTTTGTGGATTTTTTTTTTTTTTGGTAATGAGAATCAGAGATTTAAGCTGTGCATCTTTTTCTTACCATATTTCATCACAAATAGGTCTTGCTATGCTCAAGCAGCAACACGCAGGAAGGAAGGAAGGAAGCGTTGGGATGCCTTCTGCACAGTGCTGCTAATTTATCTTGAAAAGCTGAGTTCTCTGGACAGCCAGTAAAGTAAATGAACTGCTTCTGCTATTTACAACATGCAAAATGAATAGAGGCAAGCCAGTTCACTTCCATAAACAGCTACTGTCCATGCACATTCTCCATGTTTCCAAACTGTATAAAACCAAGGCATAAATTATAGAGCTTCCCTGGGAGAAAAAAAAAACACACAACAAACAAAAACCAACCACCCACCAGAAAACCAAAGCCCCAAACCAAGTTTGTAGGTCTCAGCATGTGTTACAAAGCTTTACAGGTGGCACTCAGCTACAAAATAGGTCCCATTTTGTAGCAGAGGGGTTGCTTTAGCACACAGAAGCTGAGAACCAGGCTTTTTAAAGGGCTCATGACTGGGCATGCTATTTGTTCCCCTTGGATGTTCAAAAGCACTGATTTCCAGCTGCTGCAAATGAGTGGGAAGGAAGCTACAAGCACTCAGCATATGGGAAAAGTCAGCCTCCTTGAAGGTAAAGTTGGACATGGCAGAATTGTAACCTGGTGTTTACTGAGAAAGAACTACCAGACCTAACTCCACAAACAGGATCTCTGGCACTGCTCCTGAAGAGCCAGCCTACTGTTTTTCCCCATTAAGGGTGGCAAAATCGACTCCTGAGTATCTTGCCAGAAGTCACACAGCAAATCAGTGTCAGAGCCAGAAATAGAACCAAATCTCATCGTCCTCCAGCCTTAAGCCCAACCCATTTATATTACATTATCTTATGCAATGGAGGGATTTCATCCAAAATCCCGTTGGTTTCAATGAGACTTTGCAGAACAGCACACATATTGTTACATTTCCATTAGCACCTCTGGAAATAAAGGATGAAAGATGTACATTTGAGCATACAACACATTTACTATACAAAATTACAGCAAAAGGTTGACACTTAGGGCTGGATTCAATTTTGAAAAATCCATTTGGGAGCCTTGTGTGGGCTTCAGTGGCATGGAAGCCAGGCATAGTTTTTTATTGAACCCAGCCCTCCATCCTTAGGCTACCACAATTTTTCCATTTTGTCAGCCAAATGTGTGTAGTGTGAGGACACCCCGGGGCATCTACAGCAGCCTGAAGGTTAAAATGCCAAACTTTTTCTGTACTCAGTTTCACACAGTAAGACTACTATACATTGCCACTACTCCATTTGCTGGGGTTTTCACTCCCTATTCCTCCAGAGCCATTATGATGTTAATGAGAGAACTGTAATGATGCCATTCACATTATAACAAGCCTGATGCCGATGTCAGAGAAAGGAGCTTTTTATACAGTTCCAGAATGTCTCTAAAAACCCAAACTTAAATATAAAATGCCCATGACTATAAAGCTGCAGGTCTCACCAAGACCAATAAAAACAAGGGAACAGACTTAAGATGTCTATTCCTTGTTTAACTCCTGGGTTTGTACCCAAATACTGCAGTGGTTTCAGTCCTTATATATCGTGCAGTGTTTCCATTGCATAACAACATGACTTGGGGACAGAATAGCAGTTCTTAGCTGTACTATACCATTGTTAACATCTGGATCGCAGTGCTTAGAAAACAAAATTGCCATCGTTATGATAGCTGTTACCGTTCTGGTGTTACAGAAAATTTACAGTGCAGAAGCAATCAGGAATCCCACTGCACAGAGGCTGTGCAGACCCACTGTCTAAGACAGCAAGAGACAGCTGGTGAGAGGAAGAGGAAAGGCACAATCACATACCCAGACTGATGTACCTCCCTTAGCAAAAAAACCCACTGCATCACCTGTAAACAATTCCAGGCTAACCTCATTGCAACTATCTACTCTTTATGGTTGATGCAACAAAGTTTGCTATCACCAACTGAGCTGAAGGAGGCAGGGCATCCTGTGGACAAGAGCGTCATGGAAGAGGGCATAAAGGCTCCCCTGGGAGCAGCAGATAAAGGCATGAGGATGCCAGCATTACTGGCAAAGAGAGCAGAGCTGTGCTGTAGAGACAATGGTGGACTGATGACAGCTACAGCGGAACTGTCACAACCTCACATGTGAAAATAAAAGACTAGATGGAGGCAAATAAGGAGGAAAGGCAGGAGGTGGCTTGGCTCTGACCACAGCAGCAGACAGGGAAGAGGATGTTGGGAGCTTGTGTTTAAATAGATCGAACTGCCTGATATGTCACAGGTTCAAGAAGGAGGAAGCTATGGAGATGGGAGACAATGAGGGCCTTGATTAAAAAGTTTATTGTCTGGCTAGATATGCACAGAGTTGTAGTAGTGCTATGAATGAAGCAGTGTAAATGCTGGGGACACTGAATCGCAGCACACTGGGACAGCCCAGTCACATTAAACGAAAGCAAAGGGTCAAAGATGATCCCTGTGCTCAGGGCTCTGGAGGCAAGGTGAGCAGCAAGGCTGCAAGAACTGAAATGGCCTCTAGAATTGGCCATGCTGGATTTAAATTGAAAACTGTATTTCCAAGAGACAGACAGTGGTTGGGAGCAGACATGGAGATTTTCTTTCCTTCTCTTGTTGATACAGAATAGCTGAGGAGAACTGCACTGTGCCAGTGCAGAGCAGTCCCTGGTCTGCAGTGAGGGAGATGCTGAACCACAAGCCAGAGACAGCAAGGAGGTGGCAGAGGGAAGAGGGGAATGAGGACAGGTGGCAGCAAGAGAGTGTGAGCCCCAGGCAATGATGATTATCTGTTTCTTCAGCTGTGCCTCCTACCAGACATGCATAACACTATCTAACAGAAGCATGATACAAGGGTGAAATGAAAGGGTTAAGGCTGGCTGAAATAACTAGACTGGTAGAACAACAGGTCGGTGTGCCAACAGGGTCAATTCAGCTTTTCATCCTTTGGAGGTATAGATAAACCTTAGATGTGCCAAGTCTAGTGTTTTTCCCTGTATTTCTTGGCCCTCACTTCAGGGAATTTCAAGAAATCCACTGTTTTTTTCTTTTGCTTTCTTTTTTTTTTTTTTCCTTCTTTTTCTAGAGCTGGACTTAGTGTTTGGTGGAAAAGGAATTAATGTGAAATCAGCAATTGATTTCTGTGTCAAGATACGGCTCTTTCACGAAAGTGTTTCAAAGGTATCATGACTTAACTTCTGCCCTAATTTAGATTATACAACGCCAGATGCTCAAGTGTCTCTTTCTCAAGACAGAATTCTGAGCAAATATTTCTCTAACTTTCCTAATTCCCACAAGCTATTTTTTTTCCTTTACATACTTTTCAGTTGAATTCTTCCCAGAAACACTTCATGGAGTTACTCTGGACCAAAATGCTGGAGTCCCTTGGGTTTCAGAGAAAAAAAATTAAAAGAAAATGTTCCTTTAAATTTTTAACAGTTGTGCCTCTGGTGTCTGTGAAGCAGACCTAGAGCAGGTTACTATACTGACAGAAAAGGTGCTTCCTCTCTTATTTCTTTGTAGGTATATGTCACCTATCAGAACCCCTGGTAGACAATATGCAATGAACTTTTAAATGGTAGTTCTAATAGTTAAATTTTGCACCAGAATTTGTGCAAACATATAAAAATACAAGCAAAATTGCTTCTTTTTTTTTTTTTTTTTTTTTTTCCACAGGGCTCTGGCAGATAAGAGAAAAGATGCGAATAAGTTTACTGCAGCCATCCTCCAAAGGCTGCTTTGCCTGCCTGGTCTGGGAGAACAATAAAGCTCCATGGTATTCATTTCAGTAAGCATAAATATTTTTTCCAGTGTTCTTAGCCAAAATGTCTCATATGCTCTCTGCCTCCACCCCGCTGGTGGCTGCGTGGCCCTGCTCGACATACAAAGCTCCGTCCAGGATCCACTTAGCTCAGTAGGAGTTTAGTTTGCAAAATGCTTCAACATCCTGAGGGCAAAAGGTGCTCCTATCGCTGCAAACTGTAACAGACAGTATTTCAGATTAGTTAACCTTTGTGATGGGTTCTGACACTGAATAGGTGCTCAGTGTTGTTATTGGGACTGAAGTCAGAGGGAAAAAGGAGTCCCAGCACTCAGATGGGGCTGAGAAAAAGCAAAGCCCTGCTGTTACATAAGACTTCCCAAATCACCAGGCAGTTCTCATCACTTGTTTTGTATGAGAGGTACCAATTAAAACTGCTTCCCCACTTAACTTTAGCTCCGGTACAGCAGCACATGCATGTCACTGGCACTGTAAATGAGATGGTTTATGGAGTTAATTATATTGCCTTCTTCACTTTTTGTCTGCTGAAGAAAGTAAACAAAACTAATACAAAAGTGTTTTGGAACAAAGAGCGAGTTGTCTCCCACTTTGCTGTGTGCTACTTTCCACGAAGAATGAGCGCTATTATTATTCTTTTACAAGTTTCCTTCTAAGGGAAATAAACACCAAAGGTAGGATTCCAAGGAAATGACTCACAAATATTGGCAACAGGCTCTGAAAATTGGAACCAGTCTTTGCAAAAGCCTTTAGCAAAATACTAAACCCTCTTATTGCAAAATAAACTTTTCCCAGATGAGCTGCACATCAGCTCTGCGCGTGTGTGTGTGCATGTGAGAGAGAGTGTGTGTATGTGTGTGTGTGTTAGGACCCAGAGACAGGAACAGAACCCATTTCTCACGTCTCCCCTTTTTCCCTCTGGGGCACCGCTGCTGATGCCATTTTTAGCTGGAAGCTGGAAATCTTTAATAACCGACTGAGTCATCCTTGGGAGAGGGAGGGAAAGGGATGTGCCTCACCTTGCTGAGGAGCGTGCTGCCCGCCGGCCGTCCCCACCCGCAGAGACCCCCCGGGAGAGCTGGGCCGGGCAGACGATCTGCTACAAGCCGATCTACAAGAACTGGCAGGAACCTTTTTCCTACAGCTCTAAAAATGAAGGGCAGAGTGGAGAAGGGATTTTTTTTCCAATCCCCTGACACTGCAACGAATTCAGCAGGGCAAGATCAGCCTCCAATAATCTGTTTTCAGTCACCGAGTTAGCCTTTCAGATGCACAGAAGGTAACCATGCACCGTGACTCATATTTTATTTCTTAATCAGGAATCCCAGAAACCAGAAATGCAGACATTGAAAAATCAGGCAGCTGAGCAAAATCAGTGCGGCAGGATTACCATCTGCAAACAGAACAATCTACTTTGCATATTTATTTCTCAGCTGTTTAAAATTTTGAATCATAAATGCATATTCTGTATCACTTGTAATACACACACTCTAAATCGCTCATGCTCTCTCATGTTGGTTTGGGGAATTTGTTTGTTTGTTTTGTTTTTGACGATGTAAATCTGGTTAGACAAGAGTGACAAAAATTGCAAACCTTACACAGAGTTCCTTTGTTGCTTGGTTCTACTTAGACAAGCCTTTTAAATGAAAGAAGCTGGTCCCCTTATTCATTTCCTTTGCAAATTCCTATTTAACCACTCCAAATCGAGATGAAACAAATGGGGATGCTGGTCCAGAGTCAGATTTTTTTTTCAGAAAGTCCCTTTACAGTGTGCCTGAAAGCAACTGGCAGCCAAGTACCTACTTAAGACTCTAAAGGTTGCATTAGTGGAAGTTTTGTGTCTGGTTCAAGGTCTCCAGCACTGCCAGGTAGTTTCTAAAGCCTGTAACTCACTAAGTGTCCAACATACACAGCTTCCAACAGGACCTCTAAGTAAGGAAAGATGTTTGTACAGACTGTCTGAGATATTTGAATTGTGCTGAACTCCAGCCATCGCTCAACCAGTTATAACCAGCTGTCAGGGTTGGGAAGGAAACCAGGATAAACCAGTGTGGTGTCGCCTTACCGAATCTGCTGGCAGGGTGGCACAGAGGGCTGGGAGGTAGGAGCTCCTCGAACCCCACCTCACTGCAGTGTTAATGGGTGAATTTTAATATTCATAATAGCACGGCTGCTCATTTTAGTGACAGGAAGGAGGGATCAGCTGGGATGTGGCGGCTGCTGCGGGGAAGGAGATGCACAGGGATAAAGCCAAGCACATGATAGAAAACATTTAGAGATCCACAAGTCAAAAATCACTGTAATCACTTTGTCTACACCCTTTCTCAGCCTCCTGTGGTTCTCAGCTTTTCATGCTTTCCAGAATGCTCACAAAGCAGCCAGAGCAGCTGCAGCCTCATGAGCATGGCCAGGATCTGATCCTGCTCAGGCACCACTGCTCTGCAAAACCTGGACAAGGGAAAATAGCCCAACCTGCTGCCTGGGTTGAGGTGTCTGCAGGAAGTACCTTCCAAGGGAGAGATACAGGATATCACTCTCAGACATTTTGTAAAGGTTAGGAAGAATAAGTTTAGTTACAGGATAAAGGTCTCCCAGCCACAACAATGTGGCATGACTGTGGTGAGGAGCTGGGAAGAAAAGAGAATGGAGAGAGCCCATCTTTCTATGGGACATGGGGTGTTGATTTTAAAACATGTTTAAAAATGTTTTCTTTCCATAATAAATACTCACGATGCACATAAAATGCCTTAGAAAAAGAGAAATGTTTAAATAATGAAATTATTATAAAATTATGATGACAGTGCTGTTGAGCATCCTTTTTTTTATGCACGATGTAGCTCATGAGGCAACAGGGCAGCACACATGCCCTGTAATCAGTAGGAGATACTTTTGGCAGGGATGGATTAGTCATTCCCCTCTGTGCTCTAGCAGTGTCTCCCCAGAGACAGGCTTTCTGGTGTAGCATCATAAACTACAGTGTTAAGAGACCATATCATATTTTGATGCAGAACTTCATATTTGACTGAAATTTTTGTTGAGAATTTCAGCATTCAGATTAATTCTTACTTACATGACTTTGCCCATTCATTTCTCAGTCTCCTCGCCTGTGTCCCTGTTTTCAGACTTCAACACTTATGATCTATAAGAGGAAGCAAAAAAAAAAAGATCAATTTTATCAACATTTAAAAGGTTTTATTTATGTTTCAGTTTACAATGCAGACCCTAAAATACTAAGTTTAAAAAAAAATAAAACTATTTAAATTCAGTTTTCAAGTCTAATCTATGGATTTAATAGCTAAGGGAAAAGTAATCTCTAAATACTTACATCATATAAAATAATTATGCAATCACTGTCCTTGGACTGATAATATTCTGCTAAGCTCTGCATTCAGTTATTTAACTGGTGCTACAGAAAGTGATTATTCCTTTTACTTGAACAGTAGCTTAAAAAAGCTTGAAGTTGTTCTGAGCATCAGTTTTCAATTAGAGACCTGTGGTGAGATGTGTGTCCTCGTGGAGGCTGGGACTTGCAGCTCTCTGATCCACACAAGTGGCTCTTCCTCCACTGGCAGTTGGTTTTTGCTACCATTTCATTTTTCAGGAGTACTTCTACTACCATGAGCAGGGCCTGTTTATAAGGACAGCGCAGTCCAATGTGGATGACAGTCCCAGGGATCAAGAAGAACCATGTTTGCCCTGGCAGAGTCTCCTGTGCATGCTCCCAGCAGGAGGTGCAGCTCAAGGTGTGTGTGGAGAAGAGGAACACACAGGTGTACTCCAGTTAGAGCAACCCAGCTCCCTGCAGGAAATTTCCCCCTCCTCTACACAGGCAAAAGTAGCACAGCTAACAAAATGATGGGCCCCACACTGACCAGGGCAGGGCCTGTCACAGACCTGGGTAGTCTCTAATGTCCAGAAAGGAAGATAGTGTCATGTGTGGGAGGGACAGCATTTTAAGAGCAGGATCTGGTGCAATGGCAATTACCCAAAGCCATTCCTGCTCGCCTGCTTCAAAACCTCCTCACAGCTACTGCACAGCTGTGTCAACCCTCTTGTTTATCCATATGGTGTGTCCTGGACTATATCTAAGCTCCAGGGACTGGGGAAATGTCTAAGCTAAGTCCTGTGAAGTTTTCTAACTGGTATGAGTAATGGCTGGGGACAGGCAAGTGCTTTAGTTTAAACAAACCTGTGCAGCAAAACTCATGGTTTTGAAGAAATCACTATTCCCCAAATTCCAAAAAGCAGGAAAAGGACTATGCGGAGAAGCACTTGTGTATTCCTTTATATTTTCAAGTTTTGTACAGTATATTGAGTGAGCTCCGATGTCCATATCCACTTTCACCTTCATCTCCAGTAGCAATGACACTGTATAACCAACTCTTCTCAAGCATGCACTCTGGAGTGGAACAGTGAATTTTTTTGATAAAAGGAGAGAGGTTTTTAAACTTCAATATCACTTCATCCATCAAACCACCAAAAAACCCTGAATAATGATCATCTTTGGTTCAATTATTCAGTTGAATCATTTTTGTCATTGCAATAAAATTGCAATTTGAACTCTAAAATAAAATTTAGATCTCATGTTAAACCTCTGAAGTATTTTTTAGCTCCAGCTTAGCTGCTGTTCCATGGTAATGAATCAAAGAGTCTTTTCCTTCCCATGTCTACTTCTGCTTGACACATTCCTGTTCATGGTCCCTCTCAGTTACACATGCTCTCCGCTTTTCACAAAAGGAGGAAAAGACTTTCCTCTCTCCGCTTCCAAGGACCAGATGGTGCCAGCCCAGCTCCCATTGAACAGTTCCTCAAGCTCACCTCACTCCATGAATAGTTTCACTGAGCGCAGTGGGACTGCTCAGCCTGAATAAAGCTGGCACAACCTGGCCTTAAGAAGAAAGATCCAATCAGTCCAAAGACAAAAACAAGCTCACAGCAACGGCGCAGGGTACGGCTCTGGGAGGCACCAGCCCAACTTGGGGACAGCCAGAAGCAAGGTGCCAAGTTTCTGGTACAGCCTGGGACAAGTTTGCACAAGGTTACTGGAGGATTACGCAGAACTCTGAGGGAGATTCGCTGGCAACAGTCTGCTTGAGCAATTCATTATTAGAAGCTTGGGAAATCCATCCTAGTTGTCTTTAATAGGAATACATCACAACCTCTGAAGGATATATCATCTTCAAAAAGAAATCCCAACTGCCAGAAATTTGGATGCTGGGAAAAGTACATTCAATTACAAAGCAAATTAAACGGGTCTCCTGTGTGTGGTTCTGCTCTCAAAAAGCATCAGCAGCTTCCTACTACTTTACAACCATGAGAGCAATTCTTTTACTTAGAAAAGCACACAGTAATAAATAAAATCAGAAATAAAAGGTCTTCAAGAAAAATATCTCAGCAGCAACACCTAATCTGAGGGGCACAAAAGGAGTTAAAAAACCAGCAGAGCATAGCCAACAGTTGAGAAATAAATTGGTAGGAGAAGTTATTCTGGGAGCCAGAGAGGGTCACAGTAAGTTAAACCTTAGACTATGTTTGTTGTCTGAAATTATTCCAAAAGCAAAATTAGTCCAAGAGAGAAGGATAAATATTCTTGAATAATCCAAACCAAAAATCAAATATAAAAGCAAGAATAATATTTAATTGGATTCCAAGTCCATGTCATCTTGAAGGAATTAACCACTTGCCCAGGTTTTGCTGTCTCTAAGTATAGAGACTGGAGAGGAAAGCATTAAGGGAATGCAGGGAATCTCAGGCAGGACACTAAAATTGAGTTATTTATTCAGTTTACATACTGTGTATGTTTTTAAATAAAGTTGATTTTACCTCCCAAAATCTAATCCGGTAATACACGACACATATTGTGTTTCAAAGCATGCTTGTGCAGAGGAAGTACTCACTTTAATAGAAGCCCAAAGTTAAATACATACATTTTAATGGGGATTTTGGAATCAGGGTTCACGCTCAGGCCCACTATACTCTGCAGCCTAAGTCTGATTCACCTGGTACCACTTTAGCCATTACACACACACAGGTGTAAATGTTACAGCTTTTAATAATTCCAGAGTCCCCAGAGATACTTGGTACGTCAGGTCCTTCTATGTCAGGGTGCTAGGAACTGCACACCCACTGTGAGATTAAAACCAAAAGTAAATGCATACTTAAAGAAGGAAAAAACCAAACCGTTAGCTCTGCTAGTTTAGCAAGAATTTAGCTTTAACAGGTAGCATTACAAAATCTAAATGAAAGGATTTACTCTTTATTCATTCTCATCAATGAAAGTGACCAAGATGATTACCTGTCCCTGCTGCTTTTGGGGGCTGTCCTGGTGCAAGGCAGCATAATGCATCACTGCTTCAAATCCCATACTGAAGGATTCAACAGTCATATAAAGTTTGACTTGCATATTTTTTCTTTAATCTCTGAAGTAAATACCTTCATATGCATTTTAGAGGCTGTTGCTTTTAAAGAGACTTTTATGATTCAGCTGATAAAGTATCACCCACTAAAGGTTGTTTAAAATAACAAAATGCAATCCCCTCTGTGCATACAGTAACTTACATTTGGGCTTCAGCTGGCTGACACAACTCTTTTCACCTGGAGAGCTTCAAAGGCAAACAATTCCAGTATCTGTAAAGCATCAATTTCCCCTCATCTTTAGATTGCCAAGGACTCTTCCAGTCACATTTCTTTTTCCAACCATTAGCTATATTTAGAAATACATATATGTAAGAAATCCAAAAGAACTTATGGAAATGGAAATAGATATCTATGGAAACCAGCTAGTCTGGAGACCTTCCTGTCGTCCAGCCTATCTGAAGAGCTTAATAAGCTTGTTTGAAATTATTCTTGAGACTAAAAAAAGAGAAAAAACCCAACTTAGCTGAATATAATGTAAGTCAATTCCATTTAGTTACGGATTTCTTCACTTGCTTAGCAGCTATTTTCCAGTACTGATGCGAGAGCTATTACTAAAATACATGAGCCAGCTACTCCTCCTACAGGTCAACACATTGAGATCTTTATGGGTAAGAAACCGGTCCTGGTGTATCAGAAGGTGGCATATTTTTTTCAATGCCCCAGCCTCATTACAGGCAGCAGAGTATTTCTGGAGGCAAACAAGCATTTTTTGCTGCCCCTTGCAGAAGAGAAGAGACTGTGATCTCAATTGTTTGTATTCATCAAAACCCTTTAAAACATTTCATGACAGTAGGTTCTTTAACCCCAAGGCTTTGGCCAAATTCCAACTCAATTACTGTCTACCTGAAAATTCTCCCATTAAATTAGGATTGATGTATTTGTCTCCTCCCTTAAACTGGTGAGCAGCAGTGGCTTGAACTGTGAAGAGCTTTCTAGGCTTCATCTTCATCAACTGGCTCATTTCGGGGTTAGGTTAGGAACATCAATACACTCCCGTGACACAGGACTATATACCAAAATTAGTATCTGTTAAATGTTTCAACATGCACTTACAAAAAGACAGTAATTAAAGTGAAAAGCAGAACTCCACATTGTATCCAGAAAATAATCCAGAAAAGATTATGTGGAATAATAACTTGCTGAGAAATCCACTGACAAATGGAGTTAGTGGATACAAGTGAAGGCTGAAGATCTTAACTGCAGACCACCACAATGTGTTAGCATTTTCTCAGATCCACCCCATACATAAATGACAGCATTTCTACTTTTGTACATGGCAGAAATGTTTGTCATACAGTGGTTACATGGACTATAAATTCATTTAACCATTTTTGTTCCTTTGATTGCAGTATTTGCTGGGGATGCTTAATTTGGTTTGTCCAGAATGACAATGAACAGCTTAAGTGTATTTTGTATTTCAGGTTGTTGATGCAGTAGATCTTACACCACATGTCTGCCTTGTGAGAAAGCTTTCAGTGAAATATTATGCATAATTAGAGAGAGTAGGATATGCGCTTAGAGAAGAACAATTCCTTGAAATGTTTCTGGAAGGGAAAGGCTTGCCTAAGGGCAGATCGCCCCATTTCACGGAAAAGGGCGATCCATTTCCAAGAAGGAAGTGGAGGAGCAGATCTGCGTGCAAGATGTGCAGTGGTTTGGGTACCAGCATCCTTGGATCTTTATACATTGTCTGGAAACACCTGCTTCTGAATTCCCTTCAGCAATTGCTCTTTCTCAGTTTCCTACTGGTGCTGATGGTCCCACATGTTCACGTGCAACCACCTTTCCTCTCAAAGGGCTCCCTGGGGTCCAAGTACCAGCAGTGGCAATCCTTCTACAGGGGCTCTTGTGTCAGATGACAAAGACAACCTATGACCTTGAAGGGGGTCCTGCTGTGGGACAAGTGTTCTGAGGGGTGTAAGATGGGAAAAAAAAAGAGGGAATGTGGTTGGATGTTTAGGAGAACCCCCAAAATAACATCAACTGTATTAAAAGGACAGAATTTTAAATTATTACATTGCTATAAATTTTTCAATATTTTTGCTTAAAGGATGAATTATACCAGAAAGAAGTAGTGATTTCTGTCCCACTAAAATGACTGTCCCTAATCTAAAAGTTTTTAGATTAATTTCTGCCTGCACCTATGGATTTCACATATAATAATTTTTAACATATTTTTTTCAAAATAAGATGAGAAGTGGTTGGTTAGATTCCAACAGGCAACAGTCAGCAATATAAAATGCCTCCATGTTCAGAACAGCTTTCTCAGGTAGTGATTTCAGTGTCATATTTAGCTGAGCTAAGCGCAGATTGCCAGGGGATTGCCAGCTCCAGCTGTGCACTTCCACTCCCCTCCCTGCACTGGCACTCATTTAGCTTCCAAGTCAGTCACATGGGGAAACTGATCCCACTGAAAACTTAAAAAAAAAAAAAATCTTCTTAGGCTTTATCCTGATCCTTCAGTGACTCTTGCTGATAGCAAGAATCACTGAAGTTCTGCATAACTAAGGTATTCAGCATACATATTTGGCATGTTTAAGCATAAAGAGAAAAGCATTCTTATGCATATAATACCACATATAGCAATTTCTATATAGTAATGCTTTACAGAGTATTTCATACTATCTTTCAATGAAAGAAAAGATGTGCATCTGTTTTACTGATTAATTTACTAGCATGACAGGTCATTTAGTGCCTGGGTATATCAATGACAAGCAAGAAAGAGGCTCCCCAGGGAAGTGGTCACAGCACCAAGCCTGACAGAGTTCAAGAAGCGTTTGGGCAATACTGTCAGGCACATGGTGTGACTCTTGAGGATGGTCCTGTGCAGGGCTAAGAGCTGGACTTGATGATCTTGGTGGGTCCCTTCCAATTCAGCATATTCTGTGATTCTGTGAAAATGGAAATTTTGGCAATGAAAATAAGGGCCAAGTAAATCTCCTGGCTACAAAGCCAGTCTGCATCAAACATCCCGATGCCCATGCTTAGACCAACAAACAGCATCACACTCTTGCCTTGCTTTATTAACAAGTACGCTCAGGAGTCTGCAAACACCCGACTGTCACATCCCAATCAATGCTGCCACTTCGCAGTGAGTGGTGGTGCTGTGGATGAGGGTGGTTTGTACTTGCTGGCAAGCCTTGTGTGAAGAAGTTCAGTTAAAAACCCCAGTGCCTGGAAATGAGGAGCCATATAGAATGACTCCACCCAAACTGCCTGCTTGGCTGTACGTGTAACAGATGGCACAGGCTGAATAGTTAATGCCATTACTTGGTCTACTGGTCTGGCTTGTGTGCTCCTGAGTGTTTTATATGGTCTCAGGAAACAGCAGCAAGCTTGTGTGATGATTTACCACTGAGGCTTACTAAGATCTAGCTACATATTCATGACCTTTAGCCTAGCTGACTGATTTGGAGCTTTTTAAAACAGCTGATTATATGGCTTTTCTTTTTTTTTTTTTAATATAAATATGAATGAATTCTATATTCTGTATCTCCCTGATTTCCTATGAACGCCAGACATTTTCTGGCGAAGGCATTAATGAGCATAGGTTTGTGTGACTGACATTTTAGTCTATTGGTACTTTAGGTCTCTGCAGATGAAAATGCTGTGATATCATAGGAAATGTGTACTTTAATAGACAAATAGAGTACAAATCTGGTCTCCTTTGGCATGTTTAAGCCTGCTCCCTTTCTGAACTGTTGAACTACTGCAACAAGAACTGATATGACAGGATATAAATTTAGATTTGATTACTGACTATTATGTTTAATATGCACATTCATTACATTTATAAAGCTCAGTTGGCCTGGTATTCTGAATTTCTGTTTACAGTTAACCTTTCATTGTAAACAGTGGGCTACAGCAATTGAACTATCTTTGTCACAGGTCTTAAAACCAGGACTTTCTCAGGTAGGAATGAAAGATGAGTTGAAGTTTTCTAATTTCACAGTAGCAAAATTAAAAGCAGAACATAATTTTTGCATAATGCAATGAAATAATATGAAAGGCTACAATGGGAAATTTTATTCTGCCTCTAAAATATACATATTAGTTCAACATGATCTTACACAATTTGACAAGAGGATTTTCATTATTAATAAGATGAAATGTAAGGCTTCTAATTAAGTGGAAAACAAACCAGTGTAAACTACACTCAGAACACACAAACCTATTAGGTTTTAAATTTAATAATAAATCATTTATCTGATTTGTTGCATGATTATACTTGACGAGAGTTTATTTCATTTCTGTGGTTTTCTTTCTTTCTTCTATCCTTACTATTCTTGATGCCAATGCAACAGTAAATTTGTTTTTTCGAATCCCTATGCTCAAATGTAGCTACTCTAAATGACTGGCAGGTAACAAAATGCAGTGGTCTCATTCAGAATTTACGAGTAAAACGAAATGTCTAATATGAACAAAACACTAAATTAGAACTGCACTGTTGGACTGTAAAAACAAAAATACCAGAGAAAAAAATTGCAGATTTCATCAGAAAAAATCTTGAATAGCCCTTACTCATGTGAACCTTAGGAACCAAGTGACTAGCAACTTCAAAATAATTTTAAATACTATTTGATATGTAATTTGCCACATGAAGACAATTCAGAGAAAACCTTTAACAGGTAAAATTGTACCTGCATAAAAGTGATATAACTTGATTCTACCTGTCTGAAGCTATTACTGTTGCACAACAAACTATTTAACAACTATGAGTATTACACATCATTTTGCTCAGCTACTTGCATGAAACATGGGTGACTTACTGCAAGGTACCACACATGCAGCTGAAGCTGTGTAGTAACTCTTTGCTCTGTGATCTTTCAGTAGAAAATGACTGTTCATAAATGGTGAACAACTATCACCCTACAGATAACATATCTATTTCACTTATTCTGACATGTTTTCACAATTTCATAAATCTTTAATTTTTAAGCAAATATTTTTCATATTATTACCTTTTAATAGATTTTATATAATCTCGAGAAAAACATTCCTGGGTTGTTTTTTTTCTGACAGACAAGGATACCAAATATCTTGCAACCTACTAACGAATATGGACACAACACAAGTGTTGTATGGAGAAACTCTCAAAGCTTCTCAAATACCAAATATGTACCAGTCTCCTTATGGAATGCCAGGTTATTTTTAAGTGTATAGCCTTTTGAAAATGCTACCCTTAACAGCAGCAAGTACCATTTCATCTTATTTGCAGAAGTCCTAGGATTTGTACATACGATGATGGGTCCAGATGATCAGGATTGTATAGCAAAGAAATGCACCCCTCTCTCCACTTTCATCTGCTAAAGGTCACTGGGTTATGCTCCTTTCATCTGCAGAAATGGGAAGAAACAATAAAAGCTTTTTACACTAAGTCTTCCTACCTTTAGGACAGGCAAACCTACTTAACTGGTTCTAACAATTCTTTTTTCATGCATGCTAATAGGTATGAAAACATACATCTATTCAGACACCTCCTGAAACTGAGCTGCCATGAAAGCCCAGAAAGCCTTTTTTCTAATAGGTACCACAAAAATCATCAGAGGATAGCACAGAAGACCTAAGACGGGTCACAGTAAAATTATAATCGTTACTTATAGAAAGTGTTCTTTCATGTTTAAATCAAACCTCAATTATTTCAGATTATTCCTTAGAAAGAAGTTAAACATAAGTATGTTAGATGAGATCTTTTCTGATAAATGCATGTGGGACAAAGAAGCAAAGAGAATCACAACAGATGACCCCAAAAGAAAACTGTATCAAGTCAAACAGAATGATCACCTGAGTGTGTCTTTATTTGCCAGTATACACATCATATTTTTTAGAACATTATCACACTGGTTAATTTAAAATTCTCTAAGTAGAAGATGACATCAACAAAGACTGTGAGGAACAAAAAGGGAATTGGGGTAACTCAGGAAATTTGTAAACAGAGCCAAAATGTGTGTAAGGGCTAGGATTAGCTTGCCAAAATTAAAAAAGATTTTATTTTTTTAATGCAGACAGCAGTTCCAATGGTTGAGCAAGCATTACTATCTTCTGAACAGTGAAATCTGTTTTTGTTTACAATCTAATGAATTCCAAAGGAAAGTGACGACAACCAGTTTTAAAAGTGATTTTTCCTTTTTTCAAATACTTTTCAGCAATTAAATTCACATGCAAAAAGCTGATTCCACATACAGAAAATACTTTGTAATATCCAAAGTCCTCAAACTGACAAAAATACATTTCACAGAGATAGAAGTAAACAAAATACAAATCCACAGCTGCAAAGTTTCAGATATGCAAAATGACTATTTTAATGCTGTGACAGACCCATGGTTTGAAAATATACTATAGCATGTTTCACTCAAACTAACATGGGATTAAAGTTACCTGTGCTGTACAGGTAAATATAACTAAAACCAGCTGGTGGCATTCTGGCTCTCCCCAGAATAGGAATGGGATGTGTATGCTGAAAGTCCAGGGTTATTTTTACAGAAAGAGAACTGACAACATTAAACCGTTCCTGTGCACTGGAAACCCTCAAGATTAATATACAGTAGCACGAAAATGATAAAAGTACTTTTTTGCTAGGTAGTAAGAAAGAAAATAAAACAACAAGAATCTGACAACACGCAACTGGAGATACTGTAGATACAATGTGACACTTAATTATAAATCCCTCTGGGGATGTACAGTCTGACACCCAGTGCGCAGATCTGCATGTTCATCGCCAGAGCTCCCGTTTTCACCTGCTGTGGACTCAAATGCCATGAGACGTATGTCTTCCTCTGGATTATAATGACAGCTTCAAACAAACTTCTAAGACTCTAATAAGCTGCATAAACAGCTGCAAACAGTCATTTGCTCTAATTATGTTACTGTCAAAATGAAAAAAAAAAAGGGGGGGGAGTTTTTTTTTTTAGGGAAATTTTAATTACCGCATATTCAGTTTGGAAAAGGAACGGAGAGGAAAAGCAGCTCAAGGAATACTGAAAATAGGTGTGAATTCAGTCACGGGTATTAGTCAAGGGCACCATGGTTCTGTACAGAAATGGAAGTATGAAAACAAAATAAACAAATTCAAAAAAGGAAATGAGCACTGATATTTTACCTCTAAAACCTTTAGTAAAAATGCCCTTTTTTTTAATGCATATAAGTAGGAGCATGGTTGATGACTGCAATATACTCATTTTCTACAATCTTTGACTGATATATAAAAATAATTCTCTGACTTCTGTGTCAAACAGGACTTGCAAATATAACCTATTCCCATTAAAACTGTGCTTGGTGTCTTAAATATTTAAGGCTATACATGCACTGAAATTTAAGGAATTTCGGGTTGAAACAGTAGTTCAAAACTGTGTTATATTACATAAATTATACAATGAAGGGACACTGGTAGGAAATGTACATACAATGCAGCATCAGTCTGTTCCTGTAAGACCAGCATACACGAGATAATTATTGTACAATATCAGGACTTCAGACACAGGAAAGCCAAATCTGTTCTCAAAATAGCACACTTCAGATATAACATGGGTAAACCAAGCTAATTTGACAGCACTGACTGACTTACATTTTTGTTTGTAATAGGATTTTGATTAAAATGCACCAAGAAATACAACCCAAACACTTTGCTACTGATACAACAATGCACATCCAGTCAGAAAAGAGGTATCTGGAATTCTCAGCTGGGAGTCACATTTACAGAAGCCTATTTTGTATTTGTTAACAGAGATCCATCATATCATTTCTGTCTTTAAGTAATAGCAAGTGCAAACATTATTTGTCCAAATAATTAGAAACAGACTTGGTTCTTTGGTTAACACCATGTGACTTACATCAGACACAGGAATCAATTAAGAATAAACAGTCATATGAGGAAGTTTCTTGGACAGGGGGTGAGGAAGGAAATGGGAAAACTTCAAATTCAAAGAAATATAAAGCACTGTGTTTAACTGAACTGCCCTTTGAAACCTCCTGGACTAGAAATAATCAGTTTAAGACATCTCTTCAGTTGCAGTGACATTGCTTACACACCATAACTTTAGTTTCTCTACGTATTAGTTTTATACAAAAGAAGGAAGGCACCGAGTGCATCGGTGACATACAGGCAGTATAAAAGTATGCAAGAAAATGCTACATACTGTATATCCCATACTTTTTAGAAATGTGGTGAATGTGTGCTATCTCTACGCAATATAATGCTTCCAAATCCTTATATCCCAATGAAAGAATGAATTAAGATGTGAAACACATTTTAATAATCTTGCTGATAACAGCACAATTCAATATTTGTATTCACTAAGATCAGTTACTAGCTTATAGTCACCAGAAAAACAAGTTCAAAATCACTGAAGATCAAGGGAACTATAATCTATGACTACACTTTGGGACAGAGCCAGCAGCCTGTATTCATGACAGATGTCCCACTAAGAATGCAGAGGAGGCTCAGTTTTACCACTGTTATTCATGTTAGTAGTGCCTTTCTCTGAGACATCCCAAGAAATAGATGGGACTACTTACAGGGAAAGGTACCACACAACATGAAATACATCTGGTTAAACCAGGACCTGAGTAAAAGGCAGAAGGTTCAGGCCCTTAGTCATTATAGTAGCACTTTTGATTGTGTTAACAGTGATATAGCTTGCTCATAGAGCATTTAATTTTACATTGTTAAGTCTTATATAAAAATAGGTAAGAAAGCTCTGTAAGAAAGTATATATACTATATAAGGAGAAATCTCTCCTTAAAAAAAGCAAAGAAAGGGAAAAATTGAATAAAAGGTTTCACTAATTACACTTTGTCATGAAAATCACATTAAAAACAGTTATCGTAAACAAAACAGTACTGAGCACTAATGAACCTTGTGGTTTACTGGAAAGGACAGCAAACTAGCTGTATAGTAAAAAAAGATCATTGCTCTATCTCCTTTTTTGTAAATATTCCTTAATACATTCAACTGCTTAGAAATTTTCTTAAAATGTCATAATAAGCCATTTGCAAACTGACTATCAAAATTGGTTCAAAGCCCTGCTCCTTGCTTGCACTATGGCCTAGAGATTACATCTCAAAGCTATGATAATGCTTCTAGTTAATTCGGTAGTATCCTTCAAACTCATGCTTTGTAAATAAACCAGAAGTTAAAAAGCAATCCACTTTAGACCCTCAGCATGCAGTGAATGTCCACAGGATTCGCAAAACATAGCAAAAAAATTGTATTGATACAATGGGCAAGACTCTTGTCCTCAGATATAAGAGACAAAAGGATGACATTAATTACATCCCTGAATGTCCATGAGGTATTCCTTCAGTGATATGGTATTACTGCTTCTGCTCTCCTGAGTAGGGTCTTTATGCCAGCTCAACCAGTACATGCTTGCAAGGAAGTGAATGATTCCTTCTTGCTATAAGCTAGCCTTGCCCATTTTCTGGGCATAGCTGTTTCTTGGTCTTCATTCCTACAGGAGCAATACTACCCACTTTCCTAACTCCTGGCACATTCCTCCACATAAGGATCTTATTTCTACATCGTACCAGTGTAAGCCCGAACAGTAAAACCTGATCCAGCATGTACCAGGCCCATTTATTAATTCAGTCACACCATCTAACGTAAGAACTAAGCTTGCCAGCATTAATATAATTGTGCCATATTCAGGTAGGCATAATATAAGCAGATACATTGGGTGCATAAAATTTCTGCATAGTCTGCAGAAAGGAAAAAACCCTGCTTGAACTTAAGGAGGGGCAGTGATAAGTTCTTAAGGCTAAACTAATCCATGTCACTACAGGCCAGTTGGCACTCGCCCTACTCACCCTGGGCAAAAAAAAAAAATCCACCTCTGTAAAATACACTAGTTTAGAAGCCACGTGATGCCCACACAGACCAGTGCTGCTTTGAATGTATGAAATTCCACAATTCCCATGTCACAGTTTCTCTGAGCAGGACCTTCTGAGGGCCACAAGGCTCCAAGAGTGGAATCTGAGTCACTGTCACCGCTACTGCATGAAGATATCTCTTATTTTACTGCTCTTGCTCTCAGATGACATCTCTTCAACTGGCATTGTTGATTCAGTGACAAGGAAATGCTCCTGTGACTTTCCCCTCAAAATCAATCATCACAACAAAGTAGTCTGAAATCCAGCTGTGATGCACTACAAAATCTAGCAGTTGAGTTAAAGAGACCAAAACCACAGAACATTCCTGAAGGCTCGTTCTAACAATAAATTTTGCTGAATGTTCCAGTTAAAATTATCAAGATGTTCGGAACTGCTTTAACATTTTTAATACTAAGTTTTAAAAATATTTCAAAATCTGAGAAAAGGAAGAAACAAATATAAGAGAGAATGATTAAATAACAAGTTTGTGACAATATCCAGATATTTGTGTTTCTACCTTCATTCATAACTGAAATCACATTTGGCTGTGCTGCAGGTTCCATGCTGCACCACTTCTCTAACCTACCAATCCTATTGTTCACACTTTCAGGGTGACGTCTGCTCTCCTGTTGATGCCCATGGGCTCCTCTCACTAACAGTAACAGTAGGCAGGCATGCACATCAGTCAGAGAATTAAATGGATGTTTAGTTGTCACTGAGAATACAGCTTCAGGAGGAAGTCAGTCTGTCTTACAAGTGACAAGCCATAATTTTAAAGACTGCTTTAAACAGGACAGATTTTTTTCCTCCAGGGAAGTATGATAAGGAAGTAAAGGGTTCAATACAATTATGAGTTCAACGAAAAGGCATTCTGCTGTTAGTTTCAAGTTGAAACAGCTCAGGCCAAAAGGCCTCCCCTCAACCCTCATTCCGATTTTACCTCAGAATTTTTGTTAGAATTGGTACGTGTAATAGTAATCTGTATTCAATTTCTACATTAAAATGTCTCCCTCAAAGAAGTTTTCTTCTTCTGCTTCACTACATTAAAACTGATGGTTTTCATTTCAGAAATCTTTGGGAGTTGGACAGGTCACAGAAATTTTGCACCAGTACCTTAAAGTAAGTGGTGCAGAATGTCCCTGACTTCTAAGGCCCAGACAACTTCTCAGGGTGCTGGGGAGTTTGCAGGAGTGAATCATTGAGGAGAAAAGAGAAAAAATCAACAACACAAATTTTAGACAACAAAAAAATTGCTCCAAAGGTGTGACAAATTGGAAGGTACTGATGCTGACACTACATCTGCCATCAAGAATCATTACAAAAATTTACAGAGAAAAATATGTCCCACAGTAAATGCCATAAAATCTGTTTTCAGCTCAAGTGTTTCCTTGATGAATAAACAATGTTCAGCTCTAGTAAGAGTACATACATTCATTCTAAGGGCTCACCCATATTTCCATATCTAATTATTAATGAGCTTAGAAGACATTAATTGCATCTAGAAATAGTGTCATATTTCTCCCGTAGCAGAACTTAACACCTTGCCTAACTTCTGCCTTTGCAGTCAGACCTCACAGTGTGATTACAATGTGGATGTTTAAAGTCCCGAGTGTGAGGAAGCACCACGGTGACAAAGGATTGAATCTTCCCAGTGCTATCCTCCTTCCCTGTGCCACCTGGCTGAACTGGAAGTGGCAGCACGACTCTGCTGACTTCTTGCCTCCACGCATGTGGGAGACAGCGATGTCCTGCAGGTGCTGTACAACCTCTCATCTTTCTGCGCAGTGATTTCATGCCTGGCTGTCCTGCCCTTCACAACCTTGCCCTTACCATAGAAAGGAACTAACTTTTTCACATTCATAATACTTTAAGACGAGCTATGTGAAACGTTCTAAACATTAAATCAAATAGTTCATACACAGAAAGGATGCAATATTTTCAAGAATAGAATCTGCAAGAACGTCATTGTTCTATAATTATTTAAGGCTACACTGACAGGAAACAGATTCAATTCAAGATCTGCAATCTCTACATGGTATACTGGCACACAGAAAAGTAATTAGTTTGGTAATTTTTTCCAAGTGCTCACTGTACTTTTGAACAAAGGCAAACAACAAAAAGCTATGAAAAAAACCACAGCCAACTCTGAGGAAAACACAAGTGCCTCTAATTTGTTAGTGATACTTGGTTCTTTAGAAATACTTTTCTGGGCTTATGATCTAACTGAATGCACAAAACCACACTGCATGTGTAAGCCCTTACTCAGGGTTCAAAAAATCCACAATATCTAAAGGCAGACTTCAAATACAAAAGTATAGGTTCGCATAAGCAATAAGAAAAACAAAATTACAAACAAATCAAATAGTAAGAATGGATTCTAGGAAGAAAAAACAACATGACAGCTATTGGTACTATAATTAACTCACAAAAATCCCAAGACGAATCCAATTATTGGTGTGACTGGTTTTGCATGGCAAATCCATATTCTACTGCCTCGAAATTAAACATTCATTCACATTCTTTATACATTGAGTTCCTAGGCTTTGTACAGTATAAATCCAAGTAAACCAATCCTGCTTCTGTGAAACACAGACTGGTCCTGGATACTTTAGGAAAAGTCATGTGACCTAGAGAGAAATTCCTCTCCCCTAATGTGCCCAACACGGATGACTATAAATCTCTGCTGTGTCTAAATTAAGATTTCAGTGTCTTAGAAATCTAAAGGATTAGATGGAAAGCTGAAGCAAATCAACCTACAAACAGAAACGCACATCATGACACGGTTTAATTGAGTTTGGTTTTGTAAGAGGTTATTTGCTGCACCTTCCAAACTGACTTCTTCATTTGTTCAATAGTGACATTAAGTACATTCTCTACTAGAATTAACTGGCTCAGTTCTTGCTGTTAAATATTGTACATTATTTTATATAGCAAAACTTGTACAAAGAGACAACCATCAAGAGACAACTTTCAGCTTCAGGAAAGAGCGTCCAAATATACACAAAGAGAATGGATAAAAACACTTCCACATCCACTGAAAAACTGCTTTTGTACAGCTTCTAAGCTGTTTCTATTACATGGGAAACTGAAAGGATTGTGAAAATCTGAGCATTTTCCTTATGCATATAAAATTAATGTTGATTTTTTATTAAATTCTACACTCAACATTATATTTCACAAACTGATCAACAAAAAGGACTGAAAGAGTATTGCTGCAAGACCGTTCCTGTTTAAAGAAAGTTTTTTGCATTATTTGTATTTAGTAAATAAAGCTTCTGTAAATGAAGCAGCAGCGCAATATCAGGAGGAAAAAAACCCCAAAAAGGTCTGTAATAGTGTTTAAATCTTTAAATCCATAAAAACCGAAAGCCCGGCTCTGCAAATAAACCCATCAAAAGGCACCAAATAAACCAAGACGTGGAATTACAATATACTTTAGAAAGGACTTAATGCAATTGTTAAGTAGTGTGAGAATTTGAGAACCACATGAAATATCTTTATTATAGCATACTCACCTTCACCAATCTCACTGTACTTGACAGTCTGTAAAATGCAAGGTCAGGATTGTTCGGAGACAGTATAAAGAAATTCAAGAGAAAAACATTTGTCCTAATGAGAATGCTCTAGACTAACACTAATTCTCTCAGCAAAATCCAATAGTCTTCTACCCACCAAGTGCTACAACAGTCAGTGAGGTCCCGTATTAGTAAGACATAACCATCACTTATAAGAAAAAAAAAATCACTTGCTTTTCATACAGCAACAGTTAAAAATAAATGGAGCTTATTCATTACTGGCAAGAAGAATATTTGAATTGGGAAGCTTTTTAAAAATAAATATGTTTACTCAATAACCCACAATTTCAGTAATATGAATTAGATTCAGCAGTCAATAAATTAGTGCGAGTCCAGCTAAAGCATTTGGGACAAATAGGAATCTCAGAAGCACTGATATTTCCCCAATTTTGGTGGATGCCACAAATGTTTACCTGATGGCAAACCTTCTTGTAATACTGTGACTTCTCAACTGTGTCATTAGAAAGCTGTGTTTCCCAGCCTGAACACAAGCAAAGCAAACTTCTGTTTTGCATGGGCACATTCATTCAATTGCTGAAAAATCACTAGAAATATAACTTACTGATGTTCTCTTCTTCAAGAAGAAATGTAAAAACTCCTTGTCTGCTCTCTAGTTCCAGTGAACAGCATATGGTAGTTCCTAAAAGAGCTCAGAAGAGACTCAAACGGATACCTGCTTCAAGCAAAGCCATAGTATTTCACACTCATTCAGAGCAGTTCAACTGCTGCCACTTCCTTCACAGTCTTGCAGCCTAACTTCGATCCGATGACATTTTAAAGAAATTTGTATCAATTTGTTTAATGAAAATATATTTTAGTAAAGTCGTGCTCTATGAGCTTCCTACATTGGAATACATGAATACTGGAAGTGCTTTCAACAGAAAGTTACATAGTTTTACAGTACAACCTGTCTAAGGAGTTTTGGAAGGGACCAAACCAATGATCTGGTCTCTTTGGATTAGGCAGAAGTACAGGCAAGAGGGAAAAACCCAATTTATGCCATATATAGAGCTTGTTCCTGTCACAGATTGAAGAAACATTAGTTTGATGTCAAAGTTCACCTGATGCCCAAATGCTAGTATTTTTCAAACCAACTGCATATCAAAAAATGAAAACTTACTTGTACTAAGCTCCTGGAAAGAAACTCAGTGTAAAACAACAGTATATTTCTATTTGCTATATTACTAAGTGTTCTTTCACCAGTGGGCTGGTTTTTTTTTGCTTTTGCTAGACAGACCATTAACTTTTTCTCAAAGTGCAAACTGTTGACCTTTAATCTGAATGCAGGCAGGTCAGAAGCTACAGTATTAAAGCAATACAAAAAGTACACAAGGAGGAGCTTACATTAATTCAAAGAACCTTACACAAAATGTTTCTGAATTGAAAACCACAAAACAAACCCAAACAAATACAGCATCAGGTGGATGGGAAAGGGACTGCTAATATATCTGTGTACAGTACGGCTTCTCTGACACCAAGGAAGTTTATGACACTAAGTGAAGATTGTATATTAAGTCCGGCCATTTTGCATCTTGTGCATTCTTTATGATGGAATGTTGACCTCAATTTTTGTTTTTTTTACTCCCATAACAGATCTGTTGATTGTGACCAGGGATGATCATCTTCTCAGGAGAACAAACTCCCTTTAAACCATGACCACACTTCCTACCATCCATTACGATTCTAGTAAAGTATGCCATCTACACACTTGCTGTCCTTTAGATTCTTTCATTTCAGTCCAGTGATTGAGTTCGTCTTCTCCTGAGCTGTTGAGACCTAAGGAAATCCACCCTATCATCTCTTTTCGTTTCATGCTGCGCTTATTATATACAGACAGTATGAGTGTCACGTCTGACAGCTGAAACAGAGCCACCTGGAAAACGAAGGTTTCTTTGTACACTGGATTGGGCTGTCCTCGCCGGATGGAGGTTTTGCATTTGGACATCTCTTGCCCCATCGAGTTCAGCAGTGTTAACTTAACATATGTATCTACAAAATAAATCATATTTGGAATGTCAGGTATCTTAGAACAAAAGTTTTGGAGAACAAGATATGTACAAGAAAGAAGGATATGGTGTACACCAGGATGACTGAACACAGCTTAGTTTAGACACATGGAAAGATGACAGGTAAGCAAAATATTACAAACACACTAACAAATTAACTAGCTTCATTACTATGTACATGGGTACATACCAAATTAAAGGTATACCTCATAATCCTCTTCCCGTTGATCCCCCTTATTTAGTCTAAAGAAACTTAAATTGCATTAACACTTAGCAAGCTCCAACTAGGCACAACACTGTAAAGCATACCACTGAATTTTCAAAGAATATGAACAAATGAAGTGGAATAAAGGCAACTAATGAAGAGGAAAAAAAAATAACACTGATTCGCAGTGACTATATCAAAACAGCCAGAATAAAATGTTTATTAATAATCTCTGCATGGATGCGGTTCTCACTTTGGGCTTTTCAGTTTTATTTATTTTGAAGACCAAAATGTAGCAAAGTTCATTCAAAGATGGAAGTTTACACAATACAAAAACCCTATTAATTCCTAGATTCATGAAGGAATACATTAAATACATGTTTAAAGAGAAACAAGTTTTTGCATAATTCAAGATGATTGTTTAAAATATAGTTTGTACAGTACTCTTAAGCATCACATTTAAGAAGCTGATGCAAGTAATGTAGGTAGCACAAATTAAGCGTTCACATTTTGGTATAAACCCTTATTTTTAAAGCTCTATTTTCCTTTGACCAGAAGCACCAAACCATGCTCCTGTAGAAGGATGCACATTTCATGAAGTTAACTGATGATAGGCAACATAAAACTGTATAAAACAATCTTGTGTTTCATTCTTTATTCCTATCTCATTCTTGTTAATGGATAACATTAACTAAAGATTGGAGTTTATGTAAAAAGAAACAAATTGAATATTTTCACTTTGCAGGGTACACTGAAATCCCAACATCCATAATCAGAGATAAATGCAACTTTTGCATTAGAGATTGTCACAAAAAAATAAACATATACATTTATAAACCGATATGCAGGCAGCCGTGGAAATTTTACTGCTGGCACATTTTCTTTTGCATGAAAAAGACAACATCCAATTAGTTTCTACAGGAACTCACCTCGGATTATATAAACCTGTCCACCTATCAAGTGTTTTAGACAACAGAACAGTCCGTCTGACAACAGGGGGTGGAAAGCAGTAAAAGAAATAATGACCAGATGTCAGTAGTTGGGTGAGAGAGGATCAAAGGTTAAAGTTTAAGAGGAAACACTATTCACTGGACTGGAAGAACATAAAACCTTAGCAGCATAGATCAGAAAAAGGACTGAACAAAAGGATTGTCAGGTAAAATTTAATGAAATGAAAATTTTGTGCAGTTTTTGTGTAATCTTTAACAAAAATTACACCACTTACATAATGAGTTATCTTAGCACTAATAGCCACTGGGTTCTAAAACACACTCAACATAGCAAGAATCATGCAAATGATTAGATTGTAGCAAATTGGGTAAAAATCACTGTATCCTTTTTAACAAAACTTATTCTTTTTCATGCAAACTCCAGCATATTTAGGAAAACTGCACATAGTAATTTTACTTCACCTATTAAAAGCAATAAAATGAAAAATCACTTAACAGAAAACTAAGCTGGTTTTGCCCTTAGCTTTTATAGTTACTGATATCTGATTCTTATACTTTAGTTCTTGAGTAGTGATGAACCTGGGCATGAGAATTACTCTGATCTAATCTCTAAAAATAGCTGAGGGACACTTATATCTGAAATTCAACTATGGTTCTCTATTTAGAATGTAAAGATCTCTCTTGTTAAAATCCATGTATTTATGGATTTAATGTGTGTGTGCATGCATACACACACATGCATTTAATATGCAAAAGCTCATACCCTGTTTCAACAAAACTTTAAAGAACATTAAGAAGCATCTTTTTCTCAGACAAAATATTAATTGCCACACAGAGAAACAAAGACACATTCCAACATCCACTGTTGTCAACTGCAGAATTTGGCCTATTTGCCTGTACTCAGTTGTTAAATTAGCTACTATATAACATATAAATATGCAGTAGAGGAGTTTGTACAATCAGGAAGTAGAAATTTAGTATTCAGTTTATATTTGCTGCAGAAGCACTTCACAAAAATTCACAGGTTCACAACCCTTAGACTACAGAAAGGATCGCACGTGGGAAAGAATAATTGCTTCCATTTCTATCACTGTTTCTCAACACATGAATGAAAACTGAACTGCACATGTACTTTCCAGCACTTCTCAGGATTTTGAACCACTGGTACTCTGAACAACAAATCTGACCAGAACATTTCATCATCATCCCTATGGGCCTTAGTTTTCATTTTGTGGAAATGATGGCACAGATTGAGGCTGGCAGGTGTCCACAATGGATTCAACAAGGAGTTAGGAAAGGGCAGCAGTATGCACCTGGGGCCAGGAGTTTAAAAGCAGGTGGCACCACTACTGGGGTGAGGGGAGGGGGATGGCACAAAACAGCCCACAGGGGAAATCTAGATTCCACAATATCCTCTGCATGGTTTTACCAGACCCAGAAAGTGCATTAGTTTCCAGCTTTCTAAGAAACAACAGAACTCCGAACCCACAGCTGCCTAAACAGAACTGGACTATTACTATTATGAATATCAAAACTTTCCCCTATCCTTCACAGGAGATGATAAAAGACAACATGAAAAATCTTCCTTCCAAAAAGATTAGACAGAACAGGGCTACGTGCCATATTCTATGCTGCTTTCTTGCAATCTGAAACAGATTTTTGACCCCACTCACACACACAACTATTAGCTACACAGCATGGGCCCACAGAGCATATTTTGGGAATTAACATAGCAGGGAATGAACACCTCTGTTTACAAAACAAGTACTGAACCCCTCCTAACGTGCATATTCTAAATATTAAATAAAAATTGCCTATCTCTGAGATTCCAGAAAGATAAGCATCTGTTTTTGCTTTAAGGAAACACATGATCCCTCTCTCCAGGTCTTCTCTCCTTTTCATTCCTTCTCCCACCCCAGTGTCATAGGACCTCCTTGGCTTTCTCCATCTATTTCCATACCTTATCTCCAAATAGATGACTCTGGGGCAGCTACCTAATTACATAAAAGTGTTAGAGATCCATCTTTTGCCTTCCTTCTCTGGCCATGCCAACAAAGTCTAGCTCCATCAGTGTGAAAAGTATAGAGAAAGCAAAGCAGAGTAAGGTGAATCAATTAATGAATAGAATAAACATGGGTGAAGAAAGCAGGAAAGATGAGTGAGCATCAGTATCAAGTTGTCTGGCTTACTTCCTAAACTCTGGAGACAAAAGGGAGATGTGCAAACCACTCACAAAATGTTGGCAGCCTGCTACATAATCCAGTCGTGCCAGATAATCTGCTAGTGCCATACTAATCTCGGGTTTAAGAAAAAGAGTGGCTAAAGCCTGAGACTCCAGACAAAATCAAAAGGAACAGGTAGCTAAGTCTCATTAACACTTATGTAAATCAGACTCATCACCTTAAAAACAATAAAAAATATTTTTAAAAGAAATTCGTTACTGAACTTTCTCAAGCTGAAAAGAACTAGAGACAGTAATAACGTTCTCTGTGTGTGACATTCCATCTGGCCCCAGTTTAGAAGTACATAAAGTTCACATATATTTCAGACAAATGTATTTTTGAACAAGTGCTTCAATACACAGTTCAAGTCCTTTCTGATGGTGAACATTCCTTCTGTATAGTAAATATGTGAAAGATCTCAAGTGGTTTCTCTGTTGTCTTCACTGACATTCCAAAGTTACATCTATTACTACATATATACAGGCACATAAGCAATTAATGACTGCAGTATCAACCCCTCTAGGAACAGTAATAACTGTTCAGAGTGTTTATATTAATATTAACTGGCATGTACTTTCTCTTTAAACACTGACTTTTTATTCTTGGCCTGTGATGTGAGGCATTAGTAATTTAGCAATTAATCATTATGATAAAGGTAATTTATTAGTCAGTCATCATGAAAAATTAAAACAGGCTTGTCAACTTACAATTAATATTTTGAATTTTAGATTTTTGCTATTTCCCAACTGACTAGAAATATAAAACATGAAACAGATTAGTTGATGATTGCTCTATTTCATTTTGATTGGGTAAGACTAAGTGATAGGATTGAAGTCCTTGCTACCAAGAGCCCCATCAGTACAGAAGCATTAGGATGAAAAAAGATTTTCACTCACTGGGTGGTCTGTTCGCTGCCAAGTTTTTGAAGTGGCTGCCTTTTATCACTTCTGCTGATAATCTTCCAGTTGTAGCATTATAAAGGAGGCCAATGAGGATTTCTGGAGCTGAGCCATGTACCAGAGACTGACAAGAGGAGGTACTTTCACTGCAGGACACTTCTGACATGCTCATTTGAGAGTCACAGCCCTATAAAACAGATAAAAAGTTCTGTGTGCTTTATGGAACAATGTTACTGGGAAGTCAATTTTTAGAATAATGCATAGAAAATTATGAAAGCAACTTACTGACACTAACAGAAGTTCCATTCAATCACCCAATAAGAAATGTACATTCTTAATATATACTTAATTTGCACATTTTAGAGGTAACAAAGACTAAAGTGGTCTGAAACGAAAACAATTCTTCAGTGTTTCCACTGCTTCATAATTCAGGAAAAATAATAGCAGAAGATGAAGAACAGCCTTTATGGTCCCTATTTACTTCAATTGCTAAGGTAAGACCCGTAACATAATTTGTCAGCATCATGGAGAACATTAAACCTTGGATCTTTTACTTTCCAAAAAATGCAAAACACCAGTGGAAGTTTGAAGATAATAAAATGCAGAAAATTCTTATTCATCCTTTGTAAAGGTTTTTCTCTAGACTGAGAATTTATGAGTAGCAAAATAACAGAACACATGCAAATAGAAAAATGCGCTCTGTCTAGAATAAATTACAAGGAATTTAATTGATACAGGGATACAGAACTGCAATAGATCCTTGGTCTTGGGTGGGAAAGGAGGAATGCCATCCAAAACGCAGCAAGTAATGCTTTAATTTCCATCTTGCAAGCTTCCAAAAAACTTGTATCTCTCATGCAGTCTCACCACATTGCATCTTTAAAGGGAGTTTCTAACATCAATTTTTATCATTTTAACCCCTCATTATTGGCTTTAGAAAAAAAAAAGACATACTTTCTTGACGCTGCCATGCTAATCATACCATGGTTGTTCCTACTTTCATTTGCACTGGCACATAGAGTTGTACTATTAAAAACAAGACACTAGAAGGAATTTATCCAATAGCATGGCAATTTGCTTGGTAGCCAAGAAGAAACTTTTGGATTATCAGCACATCCCTTTATGATCCTATCGGAAAAAATGTAAATTGGATCCACAGATTTTTTCAAATATGGCTTGACTCATTTGGGAACCTGGCATCACTCTTTCAAGGAGTCATGATGATTTTGTGAAGCCGATTCTTCCAGATTCCAAATGTCTTTATCATTTCCAGCAACAGCTGACATGGGCGTAAGATCAGATCTAAACCCTAAATAGCACAAATCCTCATCAAGACAAAAGTTAACTTTATAAGCAAGAAACTTCATCTGACATAGGTGAAGCCCAAAAGCATACACATATAAATGCATGTAAAGGCCAAACACATTACAGAATAGCAAATTATAGAAGACATGATACCTCCAAGAAATTATGAACCTACAATAATATTCTTCTTACTGACATTTTAACTAGTTCTTTTCAATAGAACATTTCCAAGACATCTGACAGAATTTTCAAGTAGCAATCCAGTTCCTCATTAATAAACATTCACTGTTGTTAGAAAATGTATTTTTACTACTAAAGAAGGACCTCAACAAAACTTTCTGACTTCCGTCTCCCAAACTGCAAATTCAAAATTTTAAATCTTTAGTTATTTCTCCAGAAGTCTTTTATTCAATGCCAAGAATAAATTTCAAGTTGATTGCAAATTATAAACTGCTGAAATTAAATATGAGTACACATTCATTCTCTGATTCTTGTCACTCATAGAAAAGGAAACTTTCGATTCCTAGCTTCAACAGTAGAACACAAAATGGAAAGTTTAAAACAAAGATGACTTGATTCAGCAGTCACAGTATGCACTGAACACTTGAAAGACTCAGCCTGTCACAACTGCAGCTATTACTTAAGTTTTCTGGTATTTTAAAATTGTGACACATTATCCCTATGGATATTATTCATCATATTATTTTGCTGAGCCAGGAATTTAAGTACAGTCAACCTGACACTGTTCACTTAGGTCTCAAATTTAATTGAGATCGTGCTGTAAGTCCACAAAAGAGATACAACAGAACGTGAGCAGCTGGGTAACACTTCCCCCAAATTCTCAAAGGGCTGTGACATACCAAGAGAAGGTGATGATAACACATTTGTCCTAATTGTGACTTAGCAGTTAACTGATGTTCTAAGAGGGACTCAGTCTAAATCAGTTTATGACAGAGTTAAACTGATTACAATGGGTATCAGAGTAAGGTTTAGCTTGCTGGAAATAGTAAATAGTAAATGACTGACAACTGAGTGGGAATAAGTCCTGAAGTACCATGAAAGGGAAAATAAGTAGCTTCTGTGTGGTATAACAGAGAAGGAGAAAAACAACTGAAAAATGAAATGTGTGATATTACAAGGGTACATAAGGATGGACTAGAAATATCATTCCTTTACAGCATAATCCTGAGTGGATGGGTGAAGGACAAGACTGCCTTTGTCAAGGCAAGGCAAAAGGATCTCACCAGCTCAATGCTGGGTTGAGAAGACCGATGTGACGTTTTAGATCTGTAAGTGGATGGAAATGCAACTTACTGTACCTTAGAACTGTTGCATAGGAAGAACTGGTGCTGGATGCAAGCCTGATGAAAATCTGGAGAGAGCATCTAACTTGAATGTTTTGCTATGATATTTTCTAAACCAAAATACTTTGCAGGTTTGAGACAAACAAAGGAATGTTGTTTAATCCTTATTATATAATAAACTTATGCATCTACTTCCTACAAAATGCTGTGGGGACATAAGTTTAAAGACATTAAAATAAAGCAATCAAATTCACTTAAGAAAAAATCTAAACCATATTTTGTTTTCCATTTCACATTAAAAAAACAAACTTCAACTCATTTTGTTTCATGCTGACCCAAACATATTTTTAAGAAATGCTTTTCAGTTACGAACTGGAAAATTCTAATTTAAGAGAAAATGAAATATTAAGAAGGAAAATGAAGCAGTGAGGTGTGAAGCAGATTAGGAGACAAAATTACAATATTGGGTAAAAACAGTGTTAAACAAGGTAAACCAAAATATACCTTCTGTGGCTATAATAAGGGAGAAAACAGAGGATTTGTGGACAACTATGTGAAAGACCTGAGAAATGAGGAAGATGAGGTTGCATTTCATCAGTTGTCTTTTGAAAGAAGACAGAAAAGCCCTATGAGGAAGAGAAGATGAAACTGGAATCAAGGATGGTAACAGACAGCTGAGACCGAAAGTAAACTGACTTTGTGTTAAATCCATAAACTGCACTAGAGTTGGAAACAACAGCTTTATTAAAGTTTCTGTTTAGAGGGGTTTTTCCATTTACACAAGTCAGAATTCCAGAAGAGTGCTAGCAAACTCATCAAGAAAAAGCAAGTCAAGAAGTTACATATTTACCTGCTCAAAATATAAGCTTCATGATCAAGTGCAAAATTGTAAAATAGTAACACTGAAATTGCTAATCGGTACAACATGAATACAAACTTAGCTACAATGAAGCTTTCATCTCATGATAACATTAGAATACTACCAGATGCTCTTCATCTCTATCTAGATCTGCATTCAATCTGTCTGTTAATCTATCTGTAGGCCACTTTTACACTGTTCCTTCACTGTGGGAAACTTAAGATTCAGACCAAAAGTTTCTATTTGTTTGAAATCTGTCTACGTTAGTTTATTTTCATAACTCTTCTCTCTCTTCCTTTATAAACACTGTGTGTAATTTAACAAGTAGGAAAAAAAGGACTGAGGTTCCATAACAGAAAAGGCTTTTCAAGGTCAGTGAAGCACCAGAATAGCCTAGCAAGAACTGCTTTAAAACCTTATATGCAAATTTTTAAGAACTGAGTTGAACTGTCAAAGTGTTGATGATCTGACCACAGTGCTAGAAACTGTCTCTTGAGATTGAGGACATTAATACTAAATCCCGAACATATTTTTGTCGATTTAGCCATAATAAAAATACATTCTTAACAGTAAGCACAAGTAAAAAAATAAATGGCAAAGTCTATTCCAAGTAGTTGGTTCAAAGGTCGGTCTTACTACAGTAAATGAAAAAAATTCAGCTTTTCAGTTTTCTAACAGAGAGTTGTGTGCAAAGGACCTAAACCTTTCCCATATACATCACGAAGTATTACTTTATTACAGTTAGTCTGATTTTATTTGACCAACACTTACAAGAATCACTGCTTTCCACTGGATTGTAACAGTAATGTGTTATATTCTACAACAAATTAATTACTAATTCTCCAAACTACTGTCCTTGATGACTTCTTTGCATATATTATCTAGGGAAGAAACATCTCTTTTTAAGAAATATATAATAAAAACATGCCCATTAAGCAGTCTTTGTATTTCACATGTCCCTATTGTACAAAAGTTGTCAATCAAAAAAACCCCACTCTTCTCTCGTGCCAGTGGACATGAACACATATAATGCATTACATCAGACTTCAACCCCTAAGAGGCATTTTCAGTAGTATTTTTCTCTGCCCTCTTACAACAGAGAGAACCATCTATTTGCATCAATGGTAATATAAGTCAAATGTATTTATTTGTCTTCCTGCACCATAATTCCATGGAAACGCAGTATTTGTTACTTACATATTCATCTCCTACTGTTATTTTTCTATACCCTGGAGTTCTGCTTATAAATTTTGTTCTTAAGCCAAATGGAGTTAATGACAGGGAATAATGTGGCCATGCTCTGAAGGCAGTTAAAAGTTCATTTTCCTCAATGCACAGGTTAAAATCATGTCTCTGTAGGCTTACGAAACAAGAACATCCGATTCTCTTGGCTTTTCAAAATATACACAGGAAAGATGAAACCTTGCTGACAATCCTCCAGCAACAAAAATCTGATTCACAGCATGCTACTTGTCAAAATGTCTCTCTCCAATTTTAAATGTTAATGTTATACCACTAATCTCTTAAAGAACTTTTTTGCAACATTACTTTTTCTACCTCTAGGTCAATACAACTGAGAGGTTAGGGAAGGAAATTTGAATCCTAGTAGGTAAAAGAGGAACTCAAGCCAGGCCTCCAACAGTTTTTAGATAAAAGTCTAAAATCCCTCTTAATCACCATCCCAGTGTTGAATCCTGAAGCTACTGTTCCCCTTTGAGGCAAAAGCTTGCTGAGGTGATGAGAGCACCCAAGCACTACACAGGCTCCAGACCAGCTCTTAGGGAGGAGAAAACCAAACCTAGAGGCTCCACATCCTTCATTAGTGTCTGCAGCACCAGGTACGTCATAAAAACATGTTTCAAAGCTAAAATACTTTTGAAAAAAATATCCAGAACGTTCCTGGGAAAAAGAACTTAAACCACCTGAAGAATTCAGCCCTGAAAACACAGGGATGAAAAAGAATTAGGAATGTCGAGGTTTAAAGTCAGCTGTCCTGTACTGTAAAATTAAAAAAACCCAAATAGTTATCAGTATTTTGCTTTTAAACTAATAACTGAACTTGCAAACATTGAAAAATATAGTTTTAAGCATTTCACAAAGATTCAAGTTTAGGAAAGCATCATTATCTATGACAGGTAATTATTTTGGTTGGTTTTTTTTTTTAATAGCTTCCTTGAAGCGCATTCCAGTTAAGTATAATGTGAATTTTTATTTATGCACTTAACACTTTGCAGTATTACTAAATCAACTTAAATCACAAACATGAAAGTAAATATTCTAATATCTCCATTATGTGACCTGATTTTAGGAACAAAAAATATTTATTTTGGATAGAATGGCATGCTTTAAAAATTACCAGGACTTTTAATTAGTCAACAATTCCAATTTAGGATCTTTAGCAAATAAATACATTCAACATTAATGGTATTCATGTCAAATATGGGTTGTCTTGTTTATTAAACTACTATTAATGTAGTTGAAAATCAGACTATCTGAGGTGATAATATTCATATTTCTCATCAAAAGCTTCTGTTCTACCCCGTTTTTGACTCTCAAGAGAAAAAAGTTTTATGGATGCAGAATTCTACAAAACATATTGTTTTCCCACAGATGGAACACTGAAAAATTGAGATCAAAGCAAAATTAATATTTTTTTTATTTGCCTGATTCAAGGGACTAAAACCTTAAAAATTCTATGCACAGCTTTAATTTAGCAGAGATACTATAATGCACAGAGCTATCAAACTATCCTTAGCTATCCTTAGACACGACAGCACCCAAAATTCCATTTTAAAATAATTTAAAATTAATTAATTTTAATAAAAAATAAAATCTTTGTAGGTCTTCTAGTAAGAATACTATATTATTAAAATCAGGTTTGGTTTCAAACTTTAAGATACAATAATTTAGTCATAAAATTAAATTAAAATTTATATATTCTTAATAGTGGCAAATCAACATTCAACTTTTCTGAAAGATTTTGAACAAGTTCACAGAGAGATTTCTGTGTTGCTTTTCCTATTTCATGAGAATTTGCTATTAGTACTTTAAGTCTACATGTTTTTAAAATTATCAGCTCTGCAGAACAAAACATTAATTCTCTACCAAAAGGGAAACACTTAGAAATTTTCTATAACTTCTATTAGCCTGCATTTAAATTACACCTTTGGCTTCCTTGCCAGATGACAAAAGGTCACCAAGTTGTTCCACAGACATAATGGGCTTGAAATTTGCAGAGCAAATCCGAGCAGCAGTGGAGGCAACTGGAAATGAACGTACAATGGAATTTACAGCATTTGCAAAGTGCTGTTTTCACATTGCAGAAGTCTACCAGCTTTTTATACAACCATGGGCTGGGAGGAAAAGAGGCAAAAGGCCTTTTGTTACTGAATTCTGTTTTCTGAGATAAGACATGTAGCATAAAGAAAGATTGAAGCACTAAAAGCTGTCAGATGTTTGTGTTAGCAATTTAGTTTAGAACATCTGACACAAAATGCAGACATTTTACCTGCACTCCTGATGAAGCTATGCTAACAGCTCCTACCCGGGCTCACTCACACCTCCCCCTCTCTTTACTCCCTGTCACACATATAAGAACATGGAGATGTTACTGTGGGACAGCTTCCAAGACTAGAGACTTCTTTAAATGACAATGCTCTGTCCAGATGCAGTTAGTCTATGCTCATTGAGAAGATCAATAGTAAATAATTTCATTTTTCTCTTTTTTTCTCTTGATTACACCCTTCAGACTGGGAAAAGAGAACGATTCAGTGATCAAACATTAAGTACAATTTATGAGTAATCAATCTATGGATTAGTATTTGATTGCATAAACATACATTTTTCACAATGAACAAATCTGTAACATTACAAGTAAGTGCATTTGTCAGTAATTGTCAGTATTTGCGATTACACAGTTCACCCAGCTCTGATTTAACCTCCTAGTGGTACCCCTTTAGATTTGTTCAGGTCACATTTAATCCCGTGATCAGAGGACCACCAGGTGTTTGCAGTTGGAAGGGATGTGCTTCAGTTTTCAGAGCTATCATACACATCACAAAGAAGCAAAGAGATAAGCTGGGTTCTCCTGGGGCCAGCTGACAGCTGATTAAGCCCAACAGAAAGGCAGGAGCTGTGAAAGACTCAGCTCAAGGTCAAACAACACGGAAGCCAAACCAGACAAGATGTTGACACCCTAAGACTAAAAGGAACCCTCGCTAAAGGCACCCTATGAACAGAAATGCTTATCTGATACCAAATACAGGCTGCTTGAATATACAAAAAAAGTGATTACCTGAAGATGCTCAAGTCTGAAATGAAAAATGCTAATGATGAAGACTTACACTGCAAAGCCCAGGAGAAGAATAAGAATCACTGAGTAAGTAAGCTAAAAACTAAACTTGAAAGTTTCATAAACACATACATCATGAATTTGCAGGCTAGGTGACTTCATCTGTTTGTGCAGCATCTCTGATTAGGATTTCCCTCAATGGAAATAAATTGAAGGAAAACAGTGCACGTGCTTTTGCTGAAAGGTACTCGAACCTGCAAACAGAACTGATTCTGTGCTTTGACTTTTTCTAGTTTTCTTGAAAAACAGCAGCAAAAGTGAGAAGGCATTTGTGTGTACACATACATGCAAACAAGAGAGAATTAAAATTATAAGAAAACAAAATATTCCAGAAATTCAGTATTTCTAAGGAAAACAAATTTCACTTAGACAGATAGGTTAAAGCGTACCTCCACTGAAAGAGTGGAGTTCTTGAGGAAGATTTAAGCAGCAGCTCCATAGTCTTCAAAAGTGGAAATTTCACATAAGTAACAACCTTGATAATCTTTACTTGTAACTTCTAAAAAGTCACTTCTGGGAAATTTACAGCACAATTATTTTCCTTACTGCTGTTTGAAATTGCAATCCAGGTTGGGAGACCAGACTTTTGCTAAAGGGTATGACAGTCTGAGAATCTCAGTTACCTGACTTTTTTAGCTTTAGGTATTGATAAGCTTTCTCCATTTTATTTTTTTAAAGATGATCAAATCTACACATAGAATTCTAGATAATATGTTTATCACTGAACAGACTGGCTTTTCTGAGTAAATAAGAGTATTGCTCAGGAGGATTACTTTGATTTAATCTAGAACAGTCATGCACAGCCTGTCATTTGACTGGGGGCATTTTAGAGGCTGAAAAGCATCATCATGCACTCAAAATAGTAACGCCATATCCAAAACATAGTTTCCATTATTTGCTGATGCAAATATCAAAGACTGTGGGGACCAAACTGAGTATATAACTTTCTTGACACAAGTCATTGATTAAAGGTAAAAGATATCAGTTTTAAAATTGTTATTTTACTCTGTTTGTGACCAACTGATGATTTTGACAACTAGATGAAATTCTTTGCACTGCTGACTTCAAAAAATTCTCTCGGTATCCTACATTCAGGGTTATGGTAATAGATCTGGTTACCAATGTAGGAACTTGCTCCCCATCTGGATGACAGCAAGGCAGCTGAAAGTTAACGTTAAATTCAAGTTCTGGTTTTGATAATGTGTTGAAGAAAGCTCCTGGTGTTCCATCAACCTAGCACCACCACCACATTTGCCATTAAACCATGTTCTCAAATGCCATATCCACAGATTTCTCGAGCACTTCCAGTGATAGTAACTCCACCACATCCCTGGGCACTCTGTTCGAATGCTCTACAATCCTTTCTGTGAAATTTTTTTCCTAATATCTAATCTAAACCTCCCCCGGTGCAACTCGAGGCCATTTCCTCTTGTCCTGTCACTTGTTCCCTGGTAGGAGAGACTAATTCTCCCCTCACTGCAACCTCCTTTCCTGTAGTTTAGAGAGTGACAAGGTCCCCACTGAGCCCCCTTTTCTGCAGACTAAACAACCCCAGCTCCCTCAGCCACTCCTCATAAGCCTTATGCTCCAGACCCCTCATCAGGATTTCCCTGTTTTAATTAAAAACATATGGAGAATAAGACTAAGACATATTCCTTCACAGTTTTCAGGTACTTGCCAATTTTTTTAACCCTATCCATGACACTGAGAAAACAATAACTGCTGCTTGCTGATGCTTGCCATGAAATGTTGCACAAGCAGCCAAACACAGGGAGAATGCTTCATTTGCCAAGTACTGTCAAGTTCTCCCACAGCCTCACTATCATGATAACCATTTTCCCCATCACCTAATGGCTTTCTTAAAAGAAATCATAAATAATCTTTCTACTTGTGTCAAAGGATCAATTCTAATCTTCCGTGTTTTACACTAGTAACTCAAATGAATTGAGCAAGTTATTCCTGAGATAACAATGTGCTCAGAATTTAAAGAGAATTGTCCCTTACTTTAAGGGACACAATTTTTACAAGGTAACTGAAAGCATTTTTCACCATCACATAGTAACTCTTCCTTTTGGGTAGAACTCTAGTTAAAACACTAAGAAGAAAATATTTGGGTTTTTTTTCTTTTTCTAGGTAAGTCTTAGTAATTTTTTTTATTAGCAGCTTTAAATATCATACTGGTATTTAATAAAGCTCTGTTTATACATGTGAATTTTGGTATCTAGCTTTCAAAATACAATCCTGGATAGACTATGCCGTAAGAACACAGTAACAGAGTCATCAGTAGTGACTTTTATACTTTTAAGAGTTTGCACAAAGCCTGACAGCTTGACTCTATAATGGACAAGAATTCCCAGGAAAGAAATGCCACTCTGAAAGCTTTTATTCCTGAAAAGATGATGAACTGATAAACATCCATTAAAAAGAATACTGAAGATATGCCACGCATAAAGGGCAACATGAAACACTGTGCCTTAATCATCATGCATAAACCAATGTACACTAGCTGATAAACCACTGTCCTCATAGTGGAGCCAGTGCATGTGTGTGTGCAAGAGTGAGCATCTTTATATGCTGCAAGCATAAATGCCTTCACTCAAAAAACCTGCAATTAAAATAATTATCCAGACGCTCTGGGTATTTATACTAAAGATATACAAAAATAATCTTTTAAGCACATACGATTGCCAACACCATCCATTCTTTGTTATGGAGATCACACCTGGGAGTTCAATGTTAGAGAATGCTACAGACAGAAAGAAAAATAAACTGAATTCTCCCCAGTAAACACTTTGTAAATTGACGATACATAATGAATAATTACTACATTTGCTTAGCAGGAAGAGGTATGTTTTGGTTGCCCAGATGGTATTTCCCAAATCAATCACAAAATAAAAACCATGATTGATTGCTGTTATTCTACACGAAAAAGCAACCTATGGGACGGATTACGTTTGTTTCTTTGATCTTTTCCAAACAGATTTCACTCAATAAACTGCTTATATGTCTTTATAAGCACATTATACTGGAGGCTGTTGTTTACTGTCAGGAAAATTTTTGGGGGTGAGAAGAATGAAGAGCAACTAAAAACAGGTCCACAGGGATTTCCTGAAGATAAATAAACAAAATTTCTAAACTCCAAGACGGGTCAACACAAATTTGTCTACCGTTGTACTAAAAGGAAAATTTATCTGAAAGCATCAACAAAGATCTTCCTACACAAGCTCTACTCTGACAAAACCACAATGTAAATATTAAACTTTTGATGCAATGGACAATTTCTATCAAATCTGAAAGGGACACAGTTTAAGGTAACAGTGAAAACTGCACTCTGCCTAGCTCATATTGGTTCCATTGCTTCCTCTTCACTCAAATATATGCTGAACTTGGAAGGAAACATGTGATAAATAAGGGGGCTGAGGAGGAACTCCCTGTTACGTGGGAGAACTGCAGCAATACAGGACTGTTAAATGGCAACAGGACTGGGGATAATAGCTGCTAATGCAAGACATACACAACGTAGGAAGATGATGAACAGGGTGAAAACTTGGGTGAAAAAGATATTTTGTGAATATATTTGTAAATTTGGAGTCATGTGTAGCTTTGAAACCTATTTAAGGAACATAACAGTATCACGTTCCCACCACAACATACACTGGTTCACATTTTAACTATAACCAGAGACTTGCAGGCCCCAGTCATGTGAGTGTGTCACTATGTCTGAAGGCACTGAACTTGCTGATCTACCTTTAACCACATTCTCCCGTGTATAGCTTTAAGACATCACTGGAAAAAACCTGAACTTCACAGGATACAAAGTGTTCTTACGCAATCAGAAGGCAGATGATTAGCTAATAAAATACATTATTGTAATATCAGGCACAGACGGAAGCAAATAAAATACATTTCTGCAGAAGAGATTAGCATAGATGTTTCAATGGATTAGGGAGTTTCAGTGACAGAAGGTATATTTAATATATAAAATCCATATAATGAGAAGCAGTGAAAAAAATAGGACAACTGTCATCTGTCCAAGAAGTATCTTCATAAAAAAAGCTGTCAAATATAAACACTTCTCAGCAACAAAACACTCTGCAACTAAACAAGGCAAATTTAATTCAGAATGTACAATGTACCTCATCATGGATTTTAAAATTACAAATATCCTTGAGCAACTGGATATATCCAAATTGAAACAACCTTCTCCCGTTAAATAACTCCTGCCTGACACTTATGATTAGTTGAACATAAACATTGTTGTTTTATTTTAGCAAAAGGACAGTTAAAAAGGAATACGACCAGTGTGTATAAATATACCCAGAGGCAAACACCTGAGAAGGGTAAGAACTTACGCTGGCATAAGACCAAATGGTAATAACTGAAATGAAATAACCTGATGTTTTCAGATGAAAATTCACAATTTTGTGATCAAGATGACCTGGTTGTTTCCAATAACAAAGGCTTGAAGTCAAGTGACCCAAGGATGTTCCCCATTTCCAGTCATACATCCTAAGAACACAATGAAATTTAACATTCTTGCAAAACAACTCTATGTTAAATCCTGTAAATCTGCTCACTGGAAAAATATTATACTGGCTATAAATGATAAGAGAAAAATACCTGTAAAGTCAGATGTGAATGAATTTTGAAAGCTTTAAAATTATTTACACAGCTCCAAAAAACCATGGATCCTCATTCAAGCTATCAAGACTCTGAAGGATCCTTTCCAGCAAGGGGTGAGGCTGCTTAAATCTTGTTAAAGCAACAAACTCTGGAAGATACTTTAACTTCCTACCAATATTCCTTATTCCTGTTCCTTACCGCAAAAATTGAGGAGAGAAAAATGATGACATGGCATGCCTTACCATCACAGAAAATAAATAACAGCCTTATCATCTTTGATGCCTCCTGGAATTTGTTTTAACACTCCCTGTCACAAAAAATCAAGAAAATAATATTGAAGAATAACCAGCGCACATATGGGATATACTAATCAATCACAGGCCTGGCTCCTTCATTGGCCTCTGTCACTGACTTCGGTAAATTTTATACAAGAACCTATTGAAAACACACACAAACATAACAAATACATTTAGAATATTTAATGTTTTGTTTCACAGGGTGTTTTTTTCCAAGCTGTGAAACAAGCAAACTTTGGATTAGGAAAGTTTGCACTAGGTAGGTGAACCACTTCATAAAATCACAGAATCATAGAATCAGCTGGGTTGGAAAAGACCTTCAAGATCATCAAGTACAACCCCTGATCCAACACCACCGTGGTTACCAGACCATGGCACTAAATGCCACATTCAGTCTCATCTTAAAAACCTCCAGGGACGGTGAATCCACCACTTCCCTGGGCAGCCCATTCCAATGTCTGATTACCCTCTCTGGAAAGAATTTCTTCCTAATATCCAACCTAAACCTCCCCTGGCACAGCTTAAGATCGTGCCCTCTTGTCTACTGCTGGTTGCCTGGGAGAAAAGACTGATGCCCACCTGGCCACAACCTCCTTTCACGGAGTTGTAGAGAGTGATGAGGTCTCCCCTGAGCCTCCTCTTCTCCAGGCTGAACAGCCCCAGCTCCCTCAGCCTCTCCTCATAGGACTTTTGCTTCAATCCCTTTCACCCAGCTTTTGCTTTCTTTTCTGACCTGCTCCAAGCACCCTCCCATGTAATCCTTTCCTGAACTGAGGGCCAGAACTGGACACAGCACTCAAGGTGTGGCCTCACCAGTGCTGAGTACAGGGGAAGAATCACTTCCCTGGTCCTGCTGGCCACACTGTTCCTGATCCAGGCCAGGATCCATTGGCCTTCTTGGCCACCTGGGCACACTACTGGCTCATGTTCAACTTCCTTCATTCTTAGATTAGACTAATTTGTACTTCTTAAGGAACCATAAAAAATCTGTTCTATTGTCAGTTGATGCTCCATCAGGTCCATGTTTTAGTCTCAGCTTTTACTAATTAATATATTTTTAGTCATTAAATACAACAGCCTTTCATTTTGAGTGTCTTTTGCAATACTCATGTTCAACAGAAATGCCATTTCAATTGAACCAAAGTTTTTTTCAAAATACAGAAGAAATTAATTGCATTGTTTCACCTGAAAAAATACTTTCTTTCCCTTCTTCTCCTCCTTTTCTTTTATTGATTTTTTAACACCCCCCCCCAAATACATACAGTGTATCATCTTTTTCCCAAAAAAGCCCATAATTAAGCACATATACAGCTCTTAAACAATAAGTATTCAAGCACTCCTAGTCTAGGAAGCCCAGACCACAACATGACAAACACTCCCTTTCTGGACAAATGCATACTTAAATACTTACAAAAATTAAAAAGAAGATGCTAATCACTGCCAATTTAGTGATCTTCTGTGTTTATTGAAAGTGATACCTAATGTTTACCCTTAATTACTGTTGCTTTGCTTTATTAAAAATATTTAATTATTTGGGGGACAAAAAATTTTGTTCATCAGGTAAGTAGTTGTTTTTTCAGAAAAAAATCCTTTTCATTTTGAGCTACTATTCACTATTCCACTTCACACTGAATCAGAAATGAATTATTTACAAGATTTTAATCTGAAGTTATTAAAAATGGCTTTATACTCAAAATTCCTCTTTCTTATCTTTCTTTCTTGAAACGAAATAACCTATTGCAAGCAAGACTTAATTGCAACAGATGGAGGGTACTTGCTAGTATGGCTTCTTTTTTTTTTCTTTTTAAATTCAAGTGCTGAGGGTAGTAAGGAACATATATACATATATATATACACACATATATACAGATATGTATATATATATATATATATTTGCATTTATACATGTATTCACCACTGTACCCCTATTTGTAGACTGGAAATTTCTAAGTAATTAAAAGGAAAAATATGGGCAGCTTTTGTAGGTGGAGAGTGAATGTACTTATAGAAGCTCCAGGAAATAATTGTTGTGCTAATACAGTGCTATGGCTGCTCAAAAAAAACAAGTGGATGTGATGACTCTATAAATATACACACTATTCTTACAGAATTCAGGACACTGTATATCACTGCATTCTTATTCTGCCTCATTTAATACTCACAGACAGACTGTAAGAAGGTTCCAGTATCACTGGCACTGACATCTTCCCTTGAAGATTCAATTTTGTTAAGTAAAAAATCTTTTCTCCCACAATCCTCTCTTTTTTCATGCGACGCACGCTGTACAGTCTAAAGCGAACTGCATAATTCCCAATCATCTCAGACTCAACGTGATTAAATTTGAATGTCTCTGTGAAGACAGGGCATGGTCCCCGCTGGATGCTGGTTTTTGCTCTCTGCTTCTTTATAGGGAGAAGAACTAGGTGTACTTGCCACGAGCTTCCACCTGTCCTGCTGTATGTGGGAATGTCTGTGACAGCTGTCACTGTCACCAAAAGCTTCTGTTCCTGTGAGTCATAGTCAAAAGTCACATCCAGTGTGCCATATTTAGCTACTGGCTCAGGATCAAAAGGTTTAGGAAGCTGTGAAGATGATCCTCGAGCTGACATATCCTGAAGAAGAAGAAGAAGAAAAGTCATTTATTTATTTATTTATTGTATTCTATTATTAAATCTAGTGTGGAATTACATAGCTTTCTTGAGACAATATGAAGGCACTATGATCCTTTTGTTCATTTCATAAACAAGGTTATCAAACACCAAAAGCCCAAGGAGAGGGCTGACTAGCAGACAAGAAGAAATCAAAAGACTTCACCTGGCTGATACCACCAAAAGCCAGGAGCCAATCAGACAGAGCTCAGACTGAATTAGGCTGTACTGATGATCTCTTCTTCTGTGCCCACATGTAAAAATGTATATACATATGTTAAAAGACAGAATTACCTTATTTCAGTGTGAGTATACACACATTTTTAAGGTAATATATTACAGTGTTTGAAGAGCTGGCTAATGACTGAGAGCACAGTGAGATACCAGCAAAGAAGATAGGAATTACAAACCTACTTGCATGTGTAGCTCCTGCTGCAGTCCACAAGAGTTGTATGAATATGCCAAAAATTATCAGAGAATCACAGAACACCTTGGGTTGGAAGGGACCTTAAAGATCATCTAGTTCCAAACCCCTGCCATGGGCAGGGATGTCACTATCATGGCTTTATTCAGGTAATTTTAGCGAAACTGTGCAAGATGCATCTCTTTTGAACACACCTTCTGAACTTTCTGTAAACTGCATCAGTCCTAAAACTGTAGTTTAAACTTAAAATTCAGGTTGTTTATTGTCGCTTCAAATTTTGAACAAAATATTGATCTCCTATATTTTTACAACAGTTAGTTTGATAGTGATACTGAAACACAAAATATTTACAAGTACAGAGCGACCTACTGCTCATGCAATAAGTTATCCCAAGTATGTAAAACAAATATATTTCAAATGTATCTTCATATTATGAAAGATACACTTGTTCACATGAATGAATAGATGCCACAACAAAGCCTTTTGGATTAAAAAATATTCTTGTTTTAACCTGGTTGCTACATAGCTAGGGGAATTCATTCCTCCAAAAGCTTCACTCTTCAAGTTTTGAGTGGTTATAAAAAAAGTTGGCAGCATTCTCAGTTTTTATTGAGTATGCTTACACTAACAACTGGAGTGACACACTGGGAAGAACTAGGATTAGATTTCTTCCAGTATATCCAGGTTCAAGGACTATATGTACACACCATATCTTCATGAGCAATAAAGTTAATACAGATCACAGCTGATCATCAGATACATAAAGACAGCTCACCACTGGAGGACCTTGCAGCTGGGCCTTCCAGATCTAGTACCAACACCCCAGGTATGCAACATCAACTAACCAAAAGGTCTACTTAGGTACATCAGGATTGAGCTCTAATATGTACTTCAATACTTCAGGTAGCAACAAAAGACAAATTTGTACCAAAAGTAGCCTCTTCTGCACATGACATCACTAATTAGACTTACCCATGAATATCAGTGCAGTAACTGGTTGTTAAAGACATTTCAATGTCTTTATGTGTCAGAAAAGATGATTTCTTCACAGAAAAAATACACAGATATCATCACAGTTATAGCAGAAAATAGGAAAATTAAGTGGACCAACCACTATATCACATCAACAATTAAAAGAAAAATCTTCATAGTTTGGTTTTTTTTTCATAAAAGTTGTTTTACATTATAGGGTGTTCAGTTTCAAAAGCATTTACAAAACTTTTATTTAGGTTGTTTGAAAAATTCTGTGGAAGAATTTTGACTACAGTTCTCATAGTGTGAAGAAGTTTTCTGATTGGTTTGAAAATAATTCACACTTACTGGGAGCTTGTTTCAAAGTTAAGGTGCCATAAAGATAACTACGGTAATCTGAACAATCTGAAATCCTACTGTAACAAAATATTTTTTTTTAAATTAGTGAGATGCAATATCAGTGTCCATATAACACTGCACAGATCTTCAGATTAAAAAGCCCTAAAAAGTTGCACTGAATGGCACTTCAGAACACTTAACTGTTTTCATTTACCTCTGGACTAAGAACCGCTGTGCTATCACTTGGCACATCCTCTTCATATCCCTTGTTATGAAAGCTTTCTATTTCGTGCCCCGTGCTTCCCTCACTTGGGCACTTATATGAACATCTTGGACTGTTGCTACACTGGGAATATTCACATTTACTGTCTCCAACTTCAGAAGGCGTGCAGGAAAGATGAGGAGAACCGCTGTCATCCTGGTATGGAGGCGGCTGCAGTTCATCTAGCGGAGGTGTTCTTCTCATCCTCTGTATGCAGTTTGCTGAGAATAAGTGAAAATTCTTTACTTACTTTCTGATTACTTACTGTTGAAACAGTTTTGTGGAAAATGTAAGTCTAAATGTCTGGAAAGAGTTTTTTAAAATCTATGTATGTCTTTTTTTTTACTTTACATTTCAAATCAGATGACAAACACTACAGAAAAAAAATTTGTTAAAAATGGAAATGAATTATCTCAGATGAAAGAAATTTAGATAAAAGCAAAGTTTTAAGTGTATAGTCAGAATGGATTGTGTAAACCATATAGAAATAAATATAGCACAAATATGACATGACAAAAATTCTAGGCTTGGACTTCAGTGATGCTTACCTTGCAAAAACCTTTGGATATCTTAAGTCAGATTCTGTGCAGGTGGAATGTAGACCAATTACAGAAGCAAAATGCACTCCCTAAAGCCACAATATCAAACTGATCACCTCCCATGCAGTTGCCCACCAGGGAGATATCAAATTGAACTCTGAAGACAAATAAGGTACTAATAAAGGCAGCCTTTCACACAAGTAAACTCTGCTCACTGGCGAATTTAAAAAGTGAAGCAGTGTCTCAGATCCTTCATTACTTGATAAGGACAGCTAAAGGGTCTGGAAGTTAGACACTAGATCGAGTGGCTAAAGACAGTGGAAAAAGGATCATGAGCAATCTTGTGCTTGGGATGAATACTTGATACTGACATCTTTGCTTCTCACACTAGATAGATAGATAGAAATGTGGTTATACGTCTCCTCAGAAAATAAACCTGATACACGGCTACAGATATAGAAAGCTAATTCAAAATAATTACATTTCAAGTTTTCATCTCATATTTTACTATGCAGCATTACACAGTTGAACAGAATTGGGAAAAGACAGCAAGGTGTGCAGTAGCCGAAATAAAAGGAACATCAAGGATAGGTGATGACCTGTGTCACATTTTGTTTACATCTTCTGTAGAGGTTTTAACGAATATTTCAATGCTCCTCACACATAGAATTACCTTTTCCATAAAAATTTCAAAGCAAAAATGTCTTCTGGTGTCAGAAATTCTACTTTCGCTCACAGAAAAATCTACCACACAAGGAAGTTAACAAAAGTATTAACATTGGAATAACGTAAGCTTTGATTTCAGATTCATCTGAGAAAGAAACTGATCTTTCCCACATAACAAAGGTGGTACGTTTTAGTTTCATCATCAAATTTTTGTATCCAGGATTGCCCTGACTGTGTCCTAAATTCTCCAACCTTTTAACTCCTTCAGAGGTAATCACCAGTTGTTCAACATATCATATAAACAGACTGAGTATGCATAAGAGTTACCTTTATGGAAAAGGCCAAGAACATAGTCACACGGCTCTCCTAGGAAACAAAGAGTCTTAAGCAAAAGGCTCTCTTTAGCTCTCCTTTCCTTTGGAAGGCTGGGCTGTATGTGACTGTGGCATGCTGGAACACTTCATAGCATCTAAGACTTGATGTAAAGCCCAAACCACCATGGTTTGGGTGCACACTGCCCATGGCAAGCACTCCCAGACACACTGGCTACAGGGGAGACAATGTGCACTGCTGGGAAAGGACAGGACAGCTCATTATGGAGCATATCTACTGCACATACAAATACAGGCCTCAGAGATAATGGGGGATGCAGGGCTCTTCTCTATTTCAGTGGCTCTTAACAGAACACCTCTTAGCTTTAGCTAAGGGAAATGAGTAATTAAAACACTCCAATGAGATGAAACCACTGTCAGGAACCTCCTCTTCTCTGATAAACCCATCAGAGTCAGCCTGCCATTCGGAGTGATTCCAAATTGCTGTTACAGCGCTCCTGCTCTTAGTTAGACCAGTGCCACTAGCTCTTGAAACTTCAATCCCATGGGGTTGGAAAGCAAAACAGCCAGCAGGGAATCCTATTCTTGAATTGCAGTCATCTGTCTAGTAGATAAACACAAAATCTTACCTACGAATATCAGATAACTTTTGCCCATGAAACTAGGTTGACATAATATTAGAATCTAAACTGGTGTTTTAATAATAATACAATAATAATACCTATCCATACCATGAAAACAGGGCTTCCTTCTCATAATTTATATAATTAAATATTCTAGCAAAGACAGAGTAACATTTCTGCTCATTGTTGCTAAAAGGCAACAAACAGCATTATATGAAACAGTAATCACCATGCAGCCCTGAATTTGATATCTTTCTTTTCACTTGAAGTCAATTCTGCAAAGACTTTTTACCTCCTAGCTTTTGCACAGTCTAACAATATGAAAGTGTGTCCAGGTAACTATCAACACCATTATTGTCTTACATGAGTAAATAAATGACTGTGTGACTCACTTTTTTCACTTTCATGAACTCCATTACATATCCCTATGGGAAAACTCTACAGGCTGTGTGACAGAAAGAGGTGCTTTTAATGTAGGCAGAAAAGAAGTGAAGAAAAGAAAATTCTTATTAACCAGATGTGATTCAAAAATCTCAGAAAAAGCTAAAGCCCTGGGGCAGGTTTTAACTAATACATTTTTGAAAGTTTAGTCTATCAAACTGAAATAGCACATACATTCTTAAAACAAGGATCTGGGATTAAAAATCTAAGGACACCTCTGTCTAAACAGGCACAAACTGGTTTTGAACAAAAGCTTTATCTGCATAAAAAGATATCAAAGTTTACAAATTAATTTTTAAAATGAAAATGTCTCATTTTAAATTATTTTCCCCCTTCCCATAGTAAATGATGCAATAAAATGAATTTTTTGTTACAACTCTCTGTATATAATATATATAAAAATACTGAAGATTTTAATTACATTAGGATATTCTAATGACTGATGATATCAATGACAAATGATACCAGTGAATACAGCAACATGAAATATCTGATACTGGGTATTTTCCTTAAAAATTGCACAGAAGGAGCAACTAATTTCAACAATCAATCTGTCAACACAATTTTGCATATGCATCAAAGTTTAACACAAAAAATCACTGCTAGTGCCTGCTGGCCTATCACTGATTGTCTGGAGGAAAACTTTTGGAGCCGAAAGAAAAGCATGATCTGAAGTGTTTGCATATTTACCTGTCAACCCCCTGTCTAAAACATACCTTGTACCTTTCATTTAAGGCATAAACTTAAAACACAGGTACACTTGTGCATACTTTTGTACTGTGACAAAGCCAAAGAACACCCTTCAAAGACCACTGAGCGTGCTTAATGACATCTGCTAAAGAGTTACTCTTAACAAGCAAATGGTTACACTGAAAATCTAAAATTAATGGTTGAATTGTTTCTTTGCACATTTCCAAAAACACTTTCCGCTCTCAAATCAGATAGAAAATAATTTTTGCCAATTCCCCCAATGAAATAAATAATATTAAATTACCATAGCAGTTTGCACTAGACAGGATGAAAAACAAGCCACCATACATCCCAAAAGTGGAAGAAAGATACAACCACAAAGAAACCAAATCGGGTTTTGAGGTTCCTACCAGAAAATGCCAGAACAGAGAAAAGACAAATAGAAAGAAAGATCTCATACCCAGCTTTCCAGCCAAAGTATGTGAAATGACTTTGCATTCTCATAATATGAGTGAAACTAAATTTGTTTAGTAACAAAGATTTGGTAAATTCTACCTTGAGAATTCAGCATATTGTTGCCAATAGGCAGATTTGAATAATCAATTTTTAAAGGGTTAGTTGCTTTAATAAAAATTTTCTTCCTTCCTTAGCAGGCTGGAAAAACACTCATATAGTGGTAATAGTAAAGGCCTTGCTTAATAGCTAAACAAATCTGAACTGTAAGTGAAACACCTGAGAAACACAAGCAGATTAGCATTTTGCTGGTACACTCAGAAATTGCAGCATGTAAACTGTCATTGGCACATTTAAGTCAAAAGTAAATAAATATCTTCTTTTTAGTACTGTTCGTTAAACAATGAAGGATAATCTCTTTCCGTATGTCCCTTCAGGACATACTGCAAGCCATCATACCTAACACATACCCTGCCATCAATCTCAAGAGACTGTCAGCAAAAACTGACACAGCAACAACCTAGGCCAAAGTGAGTATTCCTGGAATAGCTATGAGCTATGAGTCAATAGCTATGAGAAAATACACAAACTTTTTTGCTGTGTGGAATCAAAGTTTAGAGATGCAAAAGCTTACCAGAAGAAATGCTTTCGGTTTGCAGCTACTGTCTGAGCTTGCTAATTCCAAAGCTCCTCACTTCTCATCTCTATCCTGGTCTCTTGTGGACCATGCTAGGCTGCCCAACATTTTGGCACGTAACAGGTCATGTTCTTTCTTTTCCATGTTTCTAGTGTTCAGTCTTTGCTATCTTAATAATTTTCCAAAGGTTCTCAGCAGCAGCACAAACTTAGCCCTCCTTAGCCCATATTTCCTGAGTAATTCCAAGAACACCTATCTCTTAACATATGGGTAAAGAAATCATCCTTGTGCCTTTAATTCCCTTGTTTAATAAGCAGTCATTAACTACATTTTTGCAAGTTCGATTTTCTCATATATATTACTTCTTTAAAAATTCCCACTAATGTGGGAGGCAACGTTACCCCAACAGTTCTTTTGGAATCTGTTTTCCAGTTTCTTTAAAACAAATAAGCACTATATAAATTAGTAATTTTGGCAAGTCAGATTTTGTAATTTTTAGAATATCTTCATATTCCAACAGTACCTTTTCTTTCTCTAATATATCTCCACATACACTATGCTACATGATTATTTATTTTTTTAATTGAACGTAAATTTCAAGTTTTCAAGCCTTCAAGGGGTTCTATGTAAATGTTAAGACAATTTAAATAAAACATAAAATGAAATACATGTTTAAAAATTAAAGAAACCTTTCTTATTCTGAATGATTAAATACCCTTAGAGATTTCTGATAAGCAGCAGACAGTCCAAATGGAATTTTCATGTTTGAACTTTTCTACCATCCAAAAATATTATGTTGACTGAATTACCCCATATTACGAGGAGTATAAAATATAAACATTAAATATTGAATAAAACCTCAAGCCTCTCCTTCCTTTAAAATCAAAAGCTTACATGCATCTTTGTGACGACAAACCCCTTATTATTTCACAATATAACAAATTATCTAGGCATTATTCTATTTCTCTTCCAAAACAGTTATGGCATGAGGCTTGCTTAGCAAAAAAAAGGGGAATATAAGAGTGGTATGGGGTCATTATGGACAACAGAAAAAAATTCTTTATGAGATTTCCTTTTGCATTTGCCACATTTTAGACTTTTATTCACAGCTGAACTATCTTCTACATTAGGCAGATGTTATCACCAGATAACAAAAAAAAATAATCATATCTCTGGTTGGGTGGGTTTTTTTTCAATAAAAGATAATTCTGTTTCCTAATATTTAGAAAATTCCAGACACTATGAGCTTAATTGCTGACCTGTGGAAATCAAAGCAACATTGCTGCCATTTACATCTGATGTCATGTGAAGTTCTTAGCACTGCATTTTCCTCACCCTCTAAGGCTAATGCTACTAGTCATTGATGTAAAAAAATGTTCTCTTTTGCTTTTTATATAAAAGTAATCCAAAAATATAGAATTATCTTTGTGTTCAGTCATTAAAGCTTCAATTTTCTTCCACAGGAAAGGTCTAAGAATGACTGAAATTACTGAAACATGCATAGTTTTTGGTTTGGGGTTTTTTTTAATGTGTCTGTTTACATCTTTAGCCTGCGGAACCGGTTGGTTTTGTTTCCAGACAAAAGAAATTTGCTCTTTTCTGCACTTACTAGAGCACTGCTTATTTGTAAGAATTTATGGTCTGTTTTATAGAGCAACATTGAAAAGCCCTGCACTGGTGAAAAATTCTTTCTCTTTCCCGAATTAGCCCAATTTATAACATTTTAATTATAAATATATTCTTAAAAGCATTATAGTGAGCCAGCTGTCAAAGACATTCTTTTGTTTCCTTCCCAAATATTTTGGTCGGCTTTCAATGAAAATTATATATTAGCAACTATTGAATTAATTTGCTTTCAATTTAAGTATCATTTTCTGATTCCTTATACAGTATTTCTATTAATTTCAATAGGAAGGAGTTCTGCTACCTGGTTTTGGATTTATAATTTTCACTTGTCCAAAATAATGCTTAAACCTAACGGTTCAATATTTCAATCTTTTATTGATGTGAATATCAATGCATCAAGCTTTCCAGAACCTCTTGTTTTCTGATACTACATCCAGCTCTTAAAGCTTTGCAATCTTTAAGAAGTGAAATTATGAATTTGATTGCCTTCTTTTCCATAATTATACTTCCTTTGGTAAAGCATTTGTTCTAAGTATGCTCATTCTGGTAGAAAAACTTATTTTCTGTTCCATTTAGATGCCGGTTTCACTTTTACTACTTTTATAATCAGCTAACTTTCCTTTGCACTACTTTTCAGATCACTACATTGGCTAACCTCTTAAACGAACAGGTGTTTCTGTGCACCTCTGTCCACTGTTCATTTCTTCCAAATTATCAAAATTTTAAGAAAAATAGCACTTCTAAAAAGATAAGTTGAATGAATTCATAGAATCTTCCTTTTATTTTTTCTTCTCTCTTTTAGAATACACTAGAAGTCCTGCTTGCTGAGGGTGATTGACAACCGGCTTTGAAATCTTAAGAGTATCTTGGTGACAAGGAAATGCCTTTTATCATCTCTGTGAATTTTCTCCCAAATTTGGCTTTTTCACCAGCATTTACAAATGCTTAAGGGAAATTCAGAGCTTTACAGCTAAAAGCTTTGAAAACTCCACCCGCTGTAAACAATCTCAGGCCCCTGAGAATCCTCATTTCTCACCAATGTGTGCACACTGGCATCCCCCTCGTACCCCTAGATGGTAGCAGCTGGATGTGGGCTTCAGAAATATTTTCCTGTCATTGGTATACTTCATTTGAGTGCAATTACCACTTTAAATTATAGCTCAAAATCCAGTCCAGTTTTATACTACTACAGCTGCGGTATTAAGCACTGGAGCTGAGCAGCAGGATAAAGTGCTGAAAAGGTGAAAAAGATCCCACAGAGGTCTAAAATCAATTCCCAGTAAAGAACTGTAACACACAGCTAATATTCCTGTAATGTTCCTGCTCTCATTCTATTCGGTCTCAAATGAGGAAACAAAGTGTGATTAGAAAGCAAGATTAATGTGTTGTGAGTATAATTTTCTTTAACATACTAATGTTTTTGTGGTTCATTTCAGGCATGTTCATTTTTATATTTGACAAAAAAAAAAAAACCCTAAAGTTTTCTAAGTGGTACAGAAAGCCCCCTGAAGATCTCAATAATTATTCATTTGCCAATACAAACAGATCTATTCAGCAGTATATACAGCACTTACATGGGTTCCTTAACCATCAGAATTCCATCACTCTTTTTTCCATACTTTTATTTTAAATAAGATACAACTACTCCCTTTAGTGGGAATTCTTTCTGCAAGTTCAAATGCTATAACTTTGTAGTGTCTTAAAAACAGCTTCACCTTAGTATCTGTTTTGTAATTTAAAAAAAAAAATCTGTAAAGTTCCTTACTATTCTAGCTTTCTATTTATTACTTAATCCTAACTGGGGAAAACGAACCACGAAAGATATTTTCCATCAAGACCTGCTTCTAGAATAGGAACACAAAGCTTGTTTTGATTGCTTTGCCTTATTTTCACAGCAATTTCGTGTGCAGAGGATGCTCTGTTAGAGAGAGTGCAGCAATACAATAATTCTGCATGAACCATTTCAGTAGAGCATGAGTTATATTTTCTGCCCATCCACTTAAGATACATATATGATCCCAATTTGGCTATCTTGCAGCTGTTAATATATTATGGTGGACAATAGTAGTACTATAATAGTAGAAGTTAACGTTTGGCACTTTACAGATGAAGAACTAAAGTACAGGGTAAACAAAGAGGTAATAGATTGCTGTGAATCTAGCTCAGAAGTGCTCCTAATCACAGAAAGTTTCCAGTGAAGCGTAGAATTGAAATCAAATATTTTAAGACTAGTACTCTAGGCATTTATTCTATTTGTTTTTGTGGTTTTGGTTTTGGTTTGGTTGGTTGTTTTAAAATTTTTATTTATTTTTACTTCAAGCTTTTTAAATTATTATTAATCTAAAGTTCACCTGAAATGTATAACACCAACAAGATGGAAATCTCCAAGTCACCAGCTTTTTAAGAGATATACCCCCACAGAATTTTCCAATATCATCAGCTTCGTAGTGGGAAAGAAAGAAGAGAAAGGATGAGGAAAAAAGTACAGGGAATAAGAGAAAAGGCAAAAGGAGAAAGTAGGAGCAAAGATTCAGAAAAAAAAAAAAGTGATAGGTTGTTGGTAAATGAACAAAGAAAAGAAATAAAGGGAGAGAAGTGTAATAGATCTGTACAGAAAATGAGAAAAGGTGCAAAGAGAGAAATAAAAAAGATGATGCAAACAGGAATGAAAAATTACAAACGGGTAAAATAACAAAGCAAAATGACAGAGGAAGAAAGGTGAAGGAATGGGGAAAATAAAACAACATATGACATGCAAAAAAGTGGTTCAGATCTGAGAAAAAAGCAATGTCAACAGAGCAAAGAGATAAAAGAGAAATCAGTGATGTCTGATGGGTGGGAATATCCATATTTGTAGGTGAAAATCTGCACGACCTAAAGGACACAGCTAGTTACATTCCAGGAGCAGCAAGACATTTCCCACAATAAGCACTTATTTTTACATTTATATTTTAGATTTATCATTATTTTTCCTTTTAACAGGGGAGACAGTGGTAATTATTTATTCAGATCCTAAGATTCCAAAGCACCTTGATTTCTCTTATCTATTCAGGCACTTTTTTCCCTTCTCTCTTTGACACACTGGCTCAGTGACTTGCTGTAGTAAAATGGACTGTATTTCCTGCAGTATATCAGAGTATTTCTGTAAAAAGGATTTCAGAAAAAAACAGAATTTTTTTTTTTTTAAACATCTCTCATAACTTTATCAAATAAAAAGCAGCTAGAACCCAGAAGAAAAATCTACTATGATCTCAGTTTGCAGGAGTACCTAACAGGTCAACAGCAGAAGAAAACTATCTATGTATGCTCAAGAACTACTCTGAAACCTTTTACATATTAGAGCCTGTAGAAAGTATGCTTAGGAATGGCACTAGTGCCACTTATGAGGCCAACTCTCTAGAAAAAGAAAGGTAAAATAGACACTGTGAAATTATAGGAAATGGAGATGCTTTGAAACCAAGGTATCTTTGCTTCACATACCCAGTAAGAGGGCTAAGAATTCACAGAAAAGGCACAGATTAAGCAGCGGGGAGCACATCAGTCTGTTCCACTCACTCCAGCAAGGCCTCAAACAAGTTTCTCCAGGTATAAAGAAACACAATTATTCAAAACTAAATTTCTTGCACTTTTTTGCGGCGCTTCCGAGACCTCCCACCGTCACAGACGAGCTGCTTTACTAGGCTTATATGTAACATGTGATGTTGCTGTGTTTCCATAGTTGTCATACAATTCACAAAATAGGGAATTTTCTGCATTTTGACAGGACTAGATGAATATGAGTCTGGTTGGTAAAGATCCTTCCATTCAGGCATAGCACCAGCCATAAGAGGTAAGCAAGAGTTTGTGAGGATGAGAGAAGAGGGGCCAAGCTGCATATTGAGCACAAAGGTCTACTGAACGATGCTTCAGACCTCAGCAAATAGCAGGATAGGAACAGGTCTTCCATGTCACCAACCCAAAGAAACAACAGAGCTGAACAATCAAGGATCAGTCATTCTCAACCCATTTACCTTCCCAAAACACTATCTGGAAAATTGTGTTGCCATGAACATGGTGGTGTAACTGTAAGTATTTACAACACCAACTTACTAGCCATTGAGACGGAGTGAAAACATGCATCTCCATCAAAACTCATTTCTTACAGATCTTTCTTATACTAGCAAAAAATTTATATATCTAATTTGAAATTACTGTTTGATGTTGCTTGTTGAATAAGAGACTTAAAGGTGGTGCGCAGCAGTTAATTAGTAATCAAAGTCTGACAGCTACAGCTGCAAAATGTTTGTATGATAATTTCAAAATTGAAAATTATTTATTTCACTCTACATGAAATTAGTGTACGCTCATTAGAAAGTCAGTGATTATCTTGAAAAGTACTACAGGAACATTTCAGTAGCTTTGATACAACAGCAGAAAATATACAACATATGTCTCCAGACCAATTACTATCACACCCTTCCTCGTAATTTGGTGTCAGCAAAGTTTTTAGATCTCAGCATTACAACTGAAAACTATTCAGCAGAATGATGTTTAACATGGTTCACAATCAGAATGTTACATTGCTGCATCCTGCATTAATTACATATATCTACCAGCACAGTACTTTCATTGTTAGAAACAAACACAAACACCAACTAGCCAAAAACTACACAGAAACCCAAACCCACTGCTACCACCACCAAAAAAACAACCCCAAATCCAGTCCCAAAGGAACAATAATACAAGGAGCAAAAGAGACTCAGAATACTTTGTTAACTGGTGACATGTTACTGTAGTATACTCGTTTTAGACAATGTCGTAACACTGAAAGTTTTACTGTGATAAAAATAATATGTCAAGACTTACTTTTACATTAAAAGCATCCTAACGATAGTTTACACACACAGAGAGACATATATTTAAACATACATATGCGCCCCCTCCTGAATGCCAAGTATCAGTTAAAGGAAAAATTTAAGGTTTATGAAATATTAAATATAATTAAGATTACAGTGAGGAAGTGATATGCATTACAAAATGCTGATGTTAGACAACAAATATTGACCTTTAAAATTTAACAAATGAAAGAGCCTTAATTTGCTTGTTATTCAAACTTTAACAATAAGTATGATAGCTTAGATAGGAAAAAGAAAAAAAATCACAATCCCACAGCATTTGCCGTCACTTTGCATTAACATTTTGACCAGTCAACAATTCAGCAGTGATGAAATGTGCAGTTTGATTCAAAGTAAGACAAGGCTATTTAAATAACTCAAAATAAGAAATGGGTATTGAAACATTAGAATTTTGATAAGCGATCACAGCTGCACTAGAATTAGTTTCTATAGCAACAGAGGAAATAATGTGGAGAATTGCACTGCAATACAAGATGGATCCCTTACAAACACTGCTGTTCAAATAGAAAACTTTGAAATTATTCACTGTATTAAAATATTTTTATTAAAATGATTATTCAAATATCCTATACCTTGTACTTCATATATTGTTCTATTTTTGTTCTCCGGGATTCAATTCTAGACCATTCTTTCAAGTTTTCACACTTTTCCCCATTGCTTACCTTCCTATTTTAAATTAATTAAAGTGACTTACTCTGAAAAATACTGTATCTTTGATCTCAAATTAATCTGTATTTTTAACCATTTTTTATTATCCCTTCATAGAAGCACACATTACATTCATTTTTCAGCAGTGCACTTGCAAAACAGGAGAGAATGCTTTGCTTATGCTATTCATAAGAGGCTGCATCACAGCCAGGAGAATTAACATCACTATGGAACTTCGGAAACTTACAGTCATATGAGACTTGCTCTAGCTTTTATCAGAGTGCACTCTCATGTCCTAAGCATGATTAAGAAACCATTGCAAACCTATTAGTATTCATGGACCGAATACCTGTAAGATGGTAAGATAAAAGCCTTTCAGATTTCAAGTGTTGCTCATTTCTAATACTAAGAATTATTGTTTCATTGCATCATCTCTGATTCTAGCTATTTTTGGTAACTAATTAAAAGCATATGCCTGAATCTTTTATGTATTTTGCCCTTATAATGAGACCTATTACTCTGGCTTATTCTATCCTTTTGAGTTCCAAAGTATCTTTCGGGTTACCATGGATACAAGTGATATGCTTTCTCCCACAACTGCTTTGTGTGCCTTATCGAACACCAGAGAACTGGTACAGTAGGAATCTGAGAGATCTATACAGGATGAACACCTAACCACTTTAAGTGTTCCTCTTCCTCTACCCCCCCAAAAAAAACCCCTGAGGTACGACATATACTACCATCTGTAATGAAATAAACAGGCATGTTTGTTTCTATCTGAAATCTAGTACTTTTGCTCAAGGAAAACAAAATGAAAAAAGGTACAGACATAAATAAATTTAGTCTGACCAACACTGAAACAGTGTTAAAATGAAAATGGAAGTACAGAGATTCATTCTGAGTTTGCTGTTTATTTTGAGTTGGTAGAGTTTGTGTGTTTCTAGATCAGTATAACCACGGGAGATGTAAACACTGCAAATTTCAGCAAGTGTTTCTGAAAGGAGTTGCAGACACATTGTATGCAACTCCGAGATTATGCATAAACTAGAGTAAATAAAACTCCTTTAAACAGAAATTGTTAAGCCTCTTTATACCAATTTATTATGGACATTTTCAAATGCAGACTGCTTTCCAACAAGCTGGGAATAATTTGTACTAATTCAGTGAGGAAGAGGGCAGTTAAACTGATTTTTCCCATTATGCTTTTGTATTCTGACCTCTTCTTAAAAACAAAAGACTCCCTCCCACTGAGGCAGCAAAATTTACACAGGATTCAAAAACCAAGTTCTGATAACATAATCTGAACTGATGTATGAAAAGTAAAGGGGAATAATCAGCAGGAAAAAATAAATTATTGTAATATGAACTCGACATAGATTCAGAACTGTATCCCACCCTTCCATGCATTAAATCATCGGAAAGACATCAACTGCATAAACAAGTGTCATGGAGGCAACTAAGAGCAGGAGAGCCAGTGAAGAATGAGCAAACAACTGCTGCTCTTGTCTCTTTTCCTCAGCTACCTAAACTTCTCTAAGTACTACAACAAAACACTCAACAAAAAATGTATTTGACTTCTTCATATCCACAGGCTCAGATTTGCTTTAAAATACAGACATTTTAAAGTATAATATCTGAGGCAGAGACATTGATGCATAAAAACCAGACTCTTACCCTTGTTTGTAGTAACATTACAAAATAACTGTATCATTCTGTAAGTTTCCAACAATCACATACAGACTAAAGACATATTAAATATTTCCATTTTTCTAACAGTGTAGGTTGGACTTACATTTCCAGATTTCATAAGATGCACTTTATTTTAAGTTTTAAATTTAACTTTGTACTGTCTCAAACTTTCTTTGGGGTATGAAAAAATCCACATAATATTTTTACCATGAATATTCAACTATAATTAAATCTCATTTCTATTTTTTCCCCTGAAAATGTCTTTTAAAAGTAACCAAAAGCTAGAGAATAAGGAAAATGAACTTAAAATTGACTGCTACATTGTGGCATTTATGCTGTCGCCTGTATTATCAAAATATTACAGTTCTGTAGTTCTATGTCAGAACCACTCAAAACAAAAAAAGAGCATTTGGAACAGTGGAGATATTTACACAATGGCTCTGTACTCAGGCCACTACATTCACTGTTACACATGCTATCATTTTTCCTCTGTATAATGTTCTCTTGCATTATCTTCACTGGGCACAAAAAACACACAAGAGATTCCCCCGTTCTTCTCTGAGAAGAATTAAAGTGCAAACTAGTCTCTTTTAAAGAAATAACTGCCATTGTTACCATCTCTCATGAAAAAGATTCATAAATTCTTCCTTCACAAAATATTGAAGTTGTCTGGAAGTTGCCACTGTTGTTCCCTACACCTCTGTGGCCAATAGATTGCCTTTAACACTAATGACAACTACTATTGCTATTTCAAAACATTTTCTTCTTTAAAAGCCCCTTCTTCTTAACAGGAAGGAAAAGCAGATGATTCAGAGCAGTGGTTCTCATTGACAGTGAAGGGAATTTTGTTCTGGTTACAGTCAAAGATAACAGCTGTTACCAAACAGGATGATGAGTTTTTCAAAGGAGAGCATTAAGTGCTAGTCTCATAACAAATTAACTAGTCCTCAGTTAAAAGGAAAAATGACCATCAATTCAAAACACCTTTTCAAATTTCACCAGTACTACCCAAGATTTATCTACTGGCCAAATTTTGTGTGAATATAAAATTCATGATCCAAGCTTTGAGAGGAAAAGAAAGAAATATATGAGAGCAGTATAATTAACTTCATCATCAGGAAGAGCTTTTAAGTCACACATTTGCTTGCAAATTTCCATGGATTTGTTATTATATTAAGCAAATAAATGCTTTAAAGCCCAGGGAAAAGACATCATTATTCTCTCTCAATCTCATAATCTAGAAATAGTTCCAATCTGATATTATGTACAGCATTTAACATAGCCAAATATGAGGCACTCCAAGCAAAATAACTTTGAGAAGGTAGTATTAATTAATGCAAAATCAGACTAGTTTCCTGGTTTGTATCCATCAGATGTTGAAAATAAGTGCAAAAGATTTTTGTGATTTTCATTCAGCTCACCATATTGCGAAAAACTCTACATATGCAACAGAAACATTTGGAAATATGATAAGTCTTTATAAATGTAACATAGATGACACTGTACTTTTCATTTCAGAGTTGTCTTTTTTTTCCTATTAAAATTCACAGGAACTGGGACAAAATTCTAAAAATATACTATCTGTTTTTAAATCTTACTAACACACTGTTTTTAGTGCTAAGGATTTAAAAACAAAGTTTCAGAAATCATTACTTGTACTTCCAAACTACAGACTGCTAAAATACAAACAAACAACCGATCAGATACAACATAAACAGGAACTATGAGATACTGGAAGCCACAGGAAGTTTGAGCAAAATCAAATAACATTCCAAAGCAGATTCCTTGAAGATACGGTGAAATTAGCCTAATCACTAGAGTTAATCTTGACCAATTTAAACAAGAACAGACACTGCCCCGCTTTTTTTTGCCAAAAGTTGCAGGGTTGGCCTTCACCTTTTGGTTACGAGTGTGTTTTCCAGTATGCTTTGCAGCAGATAACAGCAATCGTGTCACCTGCTCAAGTCGTATGTACAAGCTGTATTTGTTCAGGCCAAGCAGTTTCAAAGAAAAGAAAATCACCCCTGAAGTCAGTCTCTTGAAGACACGACCCTTTTGTCGTTTTATTCTCCAAGATTTGGATTTTTCAGATACACATGCTCTTATCGGCTCTATTTTTAACCTGCCGCTCATATGCTCATATAGGATACTTAAAATTCTGAACATGTTTACATTATCCATCCAGCAGGCTAATGGAACTGCATACCAGACAGTCATGCATAATTCAAATCAATATCCTCAGGCTTGCAACTCTAAGTCAAAGCTGCCTTTAAATAAGCTGGGTGTGACTTTAACATGAATAAAATGTATCTAATTTTTAACCTTTATCTGACAAATTGATATATTTGCAAAGGAATGTCACAAATTTTCTTTTAAAATTAAAACAATTAGAAAATTGTGATAACTGAATATCTTTTGCAAAACACTTTTAAGGACAAAATTTAGAATGGTTCAAAAAGACTAAAAGCAAAAAGGTCAAAATAGAGAGCTGGGTCACTTTTTTTTTTTCTCCAAAGCAAACTGTACAAATATATATACAAAAACACATACTGCCAGACTATTAAGCAGTGTGGAAGGTGAAATTTAAAGATCAAGCTTTAATTGAATTGGACATAGGTGACTCCACACAGAAAATCTTACACCCAGTTAAGCATGTCTGCTAGCTTCTCTCAAAGGACCAGATCTGAATTTCCATAATAAAATAATTTTCCCTTTGAGTTTTCCTATGTGCTTTCATGAGACCTGATGTGCTGCACTGGAGTGACCAGAAGCACAGCAATTACACTAGCTAAGGATCTATTTCCAGCTTGTCAGTAGAGTGGAGGAAAAGTAATTGCAAACAAACCAACCCCCCTGCCCCCAAAAACTCACCTCAAACCAAAAGGACACAAACAAAAAAATATTACTTCAAGTTGTATAACATATCATGCTTTTCCTTTTCCCCGAGGAAAATATTCCAACAATTCCTAAAAGTTGGGGTAACTTTGTAACACAGAAGTGTTGCAAGTAGCACCTAAGAGCTTATTTTGCAAGAAAACAAATTACATATCTTTCCCTTCACACAAGCTACAGAAACAAATTCATATTGTTTAGTCAGATACTAAGTAGTCTCAATAAATAATGTACATAAAGTAGCTATGAAAATAGTTATCCTAACAATAAAATGCATTTTATTAGATAAAAATGGTAACATTATTCTTCTTGTACAAGGACAAAACATTCATTAAATAATTCCAAGAGAACACTTACAATATAGTTAAGGAATACCTATGAAATCGATATATATGCATAAGGAAAATAATCTACATTAGGTAACAAAACAAAAAAAATAGTTCAGTTACAAAAAAAATCCCTGTTGTTCTTCTTTTATCAAAGAGATGTGTTGAATGTAATGTGATCAGATTGTAAAAAAAAGGCCTAATGGTAACCTGTCCTTAACCTAGGGGGAAAAGGTACAACTAGAAGGCAAACATTAGTCTCAGATTAGAGTTAAAAATCTTTGGCTGTTAACCTTTAAAGGTAAGAAGAATGCTCCATTTATCCACACCTGCAACAGAGGAAGAACTCATAAGCCGTTCTTTTGTAATGTTCTTATGTAAAGTTCAAGGCCTGGTTGGATGGGGCCCTGGGCAACCTGATCTAGTGGGTGGCATCCCTGCCCATGGCAGGGGTTTGGAACTAGATGATCTTTAAGGTCCCTTCCAACCCAAAACAGTCTATGATTCGATTCCAAAGCTGTAATAACGACTTTAGTTCTCATATTTACGTGAACTGCTTCACTCTGATGACCAAGTAGCATGACTGTTCTCAGCAGGTAAGTAGAGTACAGAGTAAAATCCCTTTTCCCCATGCACCTAATCAATGTCTACAGAGGTTTCCGGTCTACTGTTCAATCCTGTTTCTTAGTCACTCTTTCCATGATAGAGCCATGAGATCTTTTGAGTTAGGGTTAAGACTAATGAAAACTGTACCTCCTTCTGTCTGTTCCGTGAGAGTCTTTCAGAACAAGACACATGCCCTGGTATACATGCATAAACACCAAAGTAATTGCTACCCTGTATCGCTGGATATTACCACAACACCAAGAAAAAAAGAATGCCCACTCTCAATAGCTTTTAGATATTAGTACAAGAAATACCCAGTATTCAATGTGAACTCTCAGAATCAGCAAAATCACGTGGTTCATCAAGGAAATGATCTTTTCTGCTGATACAATACTCTTGTGTTTTTATCACAAAACAGCTCAACATTTTATGAACGCAGAACATCTATTTTAAATAGGAACTATTTCAGTCACAAATACGTATGTGAACTTTTCCAAGTTAAAGACAGATCTTGATTCTTTCATAAATTCCAGATTCGAATAGATGAGAGACTTATTAAAATAATAAGTTTACAATAAAATGAAAACTTTCCTGTTATTATTAATGTATGATTTACATCATTTCAGAGATATCACATTGCTAAGGGTGACTTTCTTCAAAGCCTTCACATCAATGCAAAGGGTGGGTATTTCTTCAAAGACTTCAAAATGCTGGCAGGAGGAACCTAATTTGTGAGATTGCTTTCCTCACTTGTGCACATCAGGAAAAAAAGCCCTTTCCCATTGGCGGACAGTTTTTCCTCCCTCTTTGGAGTTGGCCTAGCTGGAAAAGGAATTTTTCTGTTGAAAATCTTATCATCATCCCCGACTGAGTTTTGTTACTAGGTTTCTTCTCTCAGAAGTAGATGACATGCATACTTTAACAGCATCTTTTTTTCCCAGCATCTCTGCTGCTAATCACAGGGTAAATTCATGGTTTCAGAATTCTCCAAATTCATTCTATCAAGCACTTTCATGTGTTTCCTTTGGTTGAAAGACTGTGCACAACTTTGATATCATCTATCTGGCTTTTAAACTCTCAAGTTCTCAATGTAAATCTGTTCTCTTCCAAACTGTATTTCCACTCAGACACAGATCTCCTTTGCACTTAAATCCCATGTTTATATCTTGCCCCCTCCATAATATTCTTCAAGAAAATTACAGTAATAATATTGAATTACACATGTACTTTCTACCTCATCTGTGAATTCTGTCCATTCTAGGACAAGAGACTTTCCTTGTCTGCTTTTCCTACAGGTAAAGAGTTGTAACCACAACATGATCATAGCCTAATACATGAATTACTTACATGAAAAGTTCCTTGCTATCAGGAACTTTTCACAAGACAAATGGTAACAGTTTCTTGGGAAGGATAAAAGATCTGAACTCTGTAAAACTGAATAAAAGACAGAGCAAGAGATAATCTTTAAATCACCTTAGTCTCTGCAATGTTCAGTTGAGTTTATTTTGGGGAAACATGCATCATAAATTCAAGTACTTAGGAGAACTATCTTCCAGTATCACAGAAGAATAATAGAGGTCTGTCATAATGCACTAGGAAGCTACTTTGGCATTTAAAATAAACCTAAAAACCCACACCAAAAAAAAATTTAACACCAAAAAAAACCCACAGAGAAGCCCCAAACCCAAAAAAGCAGCATCAGAGATCGTAAGTAGAAAGTGCTGCTAATCAAGTTAGTTCTGGACACTATTCTGCAAATCCTCAAATTACAAAAGTATCTTTTCTATGAAAGTATCCCTAAATATTCCCTTGATAGAAGCTGATACAGCTATGGATTGAATGGTCACACTCCCCAGAAGCTTCAAAACCACAAGAAATTCGCTGTCTCCAATTTTTAAGGGCTTGAAGCCAAGGAGGACTCATTCCAATTAACCAGAGGAGGCAGACACATACAATCAGGCATCAGACCTTTGTATTATTGCATCACTGCACTTTCTCCTGTACCACATGAAGATTTTTAATTACTCTTAAAATAAAAAATGTCATGGGTAGATGTCCACATAATAAAAAACAAGCATAAGGAAGCTGTATCAACTAAAAATAAAAAAAAAAAATCTCCAGAAAGTGCAACAAGAATGACATCAGTTGTTAGTACACAAGCATTATCAGGTAGGATACACGAGTATGAATATCTGGAGTATTCACAGCTGTAACATGACTTGGCCTTCAAAATACACTCTGAAGCATTTATGAAACACTGCTTCGAAGGTTTCTTAAGACTTCTCTTATATCTCTTGACTGAAGACCCTTTCAAAGTCTCTTGATGAATGTACTATTTGAAACCCTAAGTCTATCCAAAATAGCAGGACAAAAAGAGTATTTACTTTCTATTAGGTAGGAAGAAATCTCACAGGTAATCTGATAAAGATGCATCAGAAAAAAGTGGTTGGCCACCTTCTTGCTAAATACTCTTTCCAGTATTTCTAAATCATTTATTTCAAGCACATTAGAGGAAAAATAAAAGAAATAACTATTTATGATCAAGTATTCAACTAAGCTTTCCAACTTCCAGTGTGAATACCAGTGCACAGTTCTTTTTCCATGTAAGCCATTGTCTTTGCCTGTAGTTCATAACATCTGAAGTGTACAGACAGACAGACCAATTTTGAGAGAACTGTGGCCTTATTCTGCCGAACACAATACAACCATACCGAGGCCCTCACTCTATAATTTCAAAACAGTAAGTCTTCATTCACACTTGGCTTGAAAGTAGATCTACTAACATGCAAGGAATAATGATAGAAGATAAACTGGAAAATAAACTGGTTATCATGGGATTCACTGAGTAATCCATTTTTCCTCTCTCAGCCTGTTCAATGGGTTTCACCTCAGCTTGACAAGTCTGAATAAGTAGGATCCTACTTCACAGAAGGTATTTACTGAGGAAAACTTCACAGGTTGCTTTAACAAACTGGGAAGATTCACCTGTATACCAGTTTTGAGGTGCTTATGAAGGACTTTTTGGTGCTTATGTTGAAAAGATATTGAGAGAAAATCTCTACATATACTTTAATTCAGTGAGGAGACTTTTCCCAAATAGAAACTAACAAGAGAGAAGGAAAAGGCAAAAAGCTGCCTAAAGAATTAGATCCAAGAGATTCCAGAAGAACAGTCACCTTCATGTGCAAAGATTGACACTGAGGAACAAGGCAAACATATGTCCACAGACACATCAACATAAAGTGCCAAAAGCCTAGAGAAGAATAGAAGAGGAGAAGATAAACTACAAAAATAACATCATATTCTACCTTCACAATATGGAAATGATGGATAAAATCCAGTAGCATATGTCTGCTAGAGCAGCAGATTCTCATTTAAGAGAACTTATGTTTTCTCACTGCAGTCTTTTAGTGCTTCCATATGTTTCAAAAAAACCTTGCGAAATGTAAGGCACTTGGGCCAATCCCAGAAATAGAGCCTCTGAACAAACATGTCTTCAGTCATGGGGCTTTACCAATTGAGAAGTTAGAAAAAGACTTTAAAATAGGCTGGAGATGGAACCTGTGGTTGTAATAGAACTGGTAAACTATAGCTAAATAAAGTACATCTAAGTGTGCTAAGTCAGCAAGTGAGTTTACTCCTTTTTTCCATCATGATGCCACTTACTTTGTCTCAAATTAGGATCAATCCCTCTTGCTTGCTCCCTAATCCGGAATTTTGCACAGCTGTTAAAGAGGTAATTTGGGCAAGACATGCTTTAAGAGTATCACAAATCAACTATGAAAAAATCCAAACTGCTTTCTTCCCCTCTTCTACCTTTCTCATCTCAAGGGATTAAGAGAATCTTGATTTCAAAACCAAAGGACCATCTATAGTTTTTGACATCTGCCTGCAAAACTGTAATTCAATACATTTACCTGAACATTTCTAAGTTTAAAAACTTAAATATTTAGGAATTTAGGGAACCATCTCTTTAAAGAAAACATCTTGTACTTGCCTATGAGGCTTAGAGAGATAAGAAAGATACAACGACTTCTCAGTGTAATGCTTGGTTAAAGCTGAGGAAGTAGCCACTACTGGAAACAAAGAAGCTAGTTTAATATCATATTTTACATTTTAAGAAAGCATGGTCCATTTAAGATCACAACATAGATATTAAAAAATATTTCCAAATACGAAGTACAAAGAATAATGCCAATGTGAAACATAAAATTTTTACACTTCCTTATTTAAATCCCTATTTGAAATTATAAACTCTTGGTTAGCAAAAATATCTCATGGTGGGTTTTTCCTTATTTTTGTTCTATATTTTCTGAAACAGACATGTAATATCACAGCCTATCTTAGTCCCCTCTTCCAAAACATTACAAATAGTTGGAGTACATAAAGGCAATACTACATATTCAACATATTGAAATGGTAGGAAATAATATAAGAAGTAGGATACTTGTTATAAAAACCTAAAATGAAGTTTTATCAGGATGTGTGTGAGGAAAAAGGAAAAGAGGTCACTTCAGGAAGTGACCATAATATCCATACTTTATTGGATAATATTAGAAATAACACAAATACTACTACTGGCAAAATTAAAATTTCGAACTTTGAGCTGACCCTGGAATTCTGGACCCAAGTACAGAGATTAAGTCCACATACACTGTAGTTATACAGGTTTCTCTTTTCGGTGATTAAGTTTTTGGTCATTTGTGCAAGAGCTGAAAATTTCAGGTGCAAACCTCTACCATTTTCCTTTTAATGATGACATCTGTCATCCACTTGATTTTCTAATGAATTAGATTTTCCTTTAGCGATATTATGGAATTAAGCCTGCCCATGAGAACCTCACTGCAAAAGTTACATATTTACAGTAGCTTTGAGTGTGTAGAAATATTTGCATCTAAGGACAATAGTAATTTACTTTTCATTTTAAGTACGCACTATAAATTATTAAAATCTAAATGTATCAAATGTGCAATACAAATATATAAAGTAGATCAGACACTGGTCATAAGCAGGTATTTGTGAATGAAAATTTAAAACCTTAAATTTCACAGAATTAACTAAAGTGCTGCTAGAACATTCCATCATCAAAATAACTACCGAAACCCACAGAATATATTGCTTTCTTCATTCAACTATTACAAACATGATACAAAATGCCGTGCGAGTTCTATATAAATACGTTGAAAAGAAAGATTAATATGGCCATCTAGAGGAGAAAAGAATGATATGAAAACACAGCACACACATTTTCAGGCTTTGGAATATAACATTTTTAGAGGCATGAAGCCAGAAAATGGATGTAATAAACTAATTATGTAATTGATAATAAGTGAACCTTAAAATAATGTGATCAGACATTTTGAAGGTCTTAGTGATGCAAACATATTAATATTATACATGTTTTTAGCAAATCTAATGGGGTGTATTAATAAAGACAAGATCATATTTTTGTCTTGTTAAATTTTGTGTGTGCAGACTTAGACACATCTAAAGAAGTTTAAACAGTGAAGACAGAAGTTCAGAGTAAACAGTTATTAGTAAAACTGTTTATTGACTCCCTTGAAAACACACAGCTCACTACTGCAAGATACAACACGTGATAGATATTAACTGCTGAAGAGAAAATTCAGCAGAGAAAAACAGTTTTCTGAAAGTGAAATATTTGCATTGCTCTACCTCTGACAGAATTCACAGAATCATGGAATGGTTTGGGTTGGAGGGGACCTTATGGACCATTCCAACTCCCCTGCATGGGCAGGGACATCTTCCACTAGACCAGGTTACTCAGAGCCCCATCCAACCTGCCCTTGAATGCTTTCAGCTTCTCTGGACAACCTGTTCCAGTGCCTCACCATCCTCGCAGTAAAGAATTCCTCTCTAATATCTATTCTAAATCTACCTTCCTTCCGTTTAAGACCATTCCACCTTGTCCTTAATCTTAATGATCAGGGGCTGGTTTACTAGCAAGGAGCAGGAGGAAAACAGAGATGAGACAAAAACGAATTCTGTCCTCTCATCACTTCACTGTAACATTATCAAGTCCTGTTTAACATATGGACTAATCAGTGCCATAAGAGGGAAATACAGCCAAAATGCTAAAGACTTAGAAGTAGAAATGGTAAAGTACATATGAAAAAACAGAAGCACATGAAGTCAAATGGAGTGACAACTTTTTCTCATATGAAATAAAGTACATAGGAAGACATAGCTTGCTCATCTTCCACTACAAAGAATCAAGAAATGGTTCTATTACCTGTCTTTACATTTCCTATAAAAATAATTTAAGTCATGAAAACCAAGTATTTAATGAAATTATTTTCCAAATTTAAGGAAAACAGTAAAGCTTTACACCTAGTTACACTGAAACATCTGGAATGTTGATGCTCCCCCCCCTTGGAATCAGAGATTTTTAATGTCATCTGTTCAGTGGACTGTTCCTCTGAACACATATGAACTGTTTGGTAGCAATAGCCAGTCCCTCATTTATTTAAGACTGTAAACTTTCTTCATGAGGTTTTCAGCTTTCTCTTTTCATCAAAGTTCTAGGTTTGGCAGCTTTCCCTCTGTAATGATCATAACATAACAAGGGACATTCTGCCTTTTCCTCTATTCTAAAACATTTTAATCATTGTGCAAAGATTCTTTCTTTTTCATTTGAAATAATTTAGGAGGAGTGTGAAAAAGTACTAACACTATTCTAGTGTGCCACCTTCAGGTCACTGAAAAGTGAAAACCACCAGGTTGTTAATCTGTTGTCATGTCCAATACTAACCTTTTTTTTTTAATAATATTAAACATAATTTTGTTGAGATTAATACATTCCAAAAATGAGACAATCACTCCAATTTGCAAGCATCTTGCCAAACACTTTAGAATGACTGCAGGTTGTCAAATAAATAACACTGCTGACTCTCCACTTCTTGTAAAATGTGGAAAGAGAATGATGTCATAAGCAGCAGCAAAAGCAAAATAGTCACTATTAAAGATTTATGCAAGTAGAAGTATGTGGTTAAAATTTTCAAATTTTCTAAGTTACAATGTTTTGACAGTTTTTGCTTTAAAAGGGTTTTTTTCCAAACCCTGAATATGTCTGCATATATATAAATGGGGTTTATATCCAGCTTGCTCCCCGAATGAAAGAGCACTGAGAAGGAATAGCACCTGGTGACAGACTTCTTTAGCAATAGAAGAATAACAAAAAAGGAACAGAGGAGAAACAATTGTAACTTTCCTGATGCAAAACTTGGACTTGCCAACAAGGTTATTTTGTCTTAGATTGTAAAAATGATATAGATTTCTAGACTGGAATTTTCATTCCCCAGAAGAGGATAAAAATCAGTGACTGTGAATCCTGATGACCTAAGAGAATGATAAAGAAGACAATTACAAAAAAGAAATAAAATACAACCAAAAGAAAAAATTAGATACAGGCTAGCACGATGTCTTTGAAGCTTAAATGTTACAGGGTCAAAGTAAAAAGCTCAGATGAACTGAGGACTTTTCACTGAGAAGATGAACTGAGGTGGATAAAAAAACTGAGCAACGATGAAATAGAAAGACAAATGTCATGACTATGACTATTTCAACAACCAGCCTCGGTGGTTTGAAAAGAAACAAATACATTATTTGGATATGTGAAAGTAGTCTTCTTGTATAATTTGTACTATTTGCTGAAAAATACCATAATTTTTCCCTCTCCTGTTAATATACATCATCACTTTTTCCCAACAGTGACACAAGCCGTATAAAAAATTAGTATCTCGTCTTTCATGTTTCCCCAACTAACACTGCTGAGAGATCTCAGTAGATATAAAACCCAAACATGATACTTTTATTATCCCTCTTCCTTGTCCTTCTCCATCATGGTGTCCAAGGATCAGTTCTTACCACTTGATCTCACCTCTGCATCTCCTTCACTATTTGCTGGAACTCAGCCTTCCTACAATCTAACAGCAAAGGAAAGAATCGAATTTTCTCATGATCAAAAACGAATTCTCTTACTCTGTAACTGAATTCAACTATGGCTTTCATGTGCTTTGGGTCTTAGCTTGGGATCATGAATGATCATACACTAATTAAAAACTTCAATGGCAAACAGACTTTTATATAATTTAATTACATTACACAGTAGAAAATATTTTTTTTCAAGCACTTCTGGACTATATAGAACATTTAAGGACAGATATCTTTTAATTACATGTATCCATGCTTATTAGAAAACATCAAACACCAAAAAACTTCTGCATTTTAATGTACTAAAGGGAGACCAACAAATATCTTACTATAGCACAGTACCTGTATTAGAATCTGACTTTTATCTAACTTCCACAAGAGCTCACTTTTCACACTCGAAACTGGCTACAGACACAATTCTCACATACAGCTATTTTCAAATACAAAAAGCATATTGACAAAATACTGACAGCAGAATTCTCAGCCTCTAGGTCAAGTTGTCACCCTGACTTAAAATCAAAAAATATACAGCACATAAGAGAATATCCATTGTTTACATCCAACTTTCAGCATCATGAAAAAAATACATTAATCTAATCTTTGTAGTAATTTCTTTCAAGAGAAGAAAACATACAGAACATTCCAGTAATGCACACTGCAATGACCATATGCACCATAGCCAATAATCTATTCCATTTACTTTGCTGTTATAACAGCTTATCAAGAGAGGAATAACATGTCTCCTTTGTATTTATAATACCACAAATTCAACAAGAGTTGCCATGCTTCCTTCCTAAATCAAACCAGTTTAAATTTCCCCCAAAATTAAATTTAAAGAAACTTAATATAACAAGGTATTATATCATTTGCAGTATTTCTGAAAGAATGCACACAAGTCTGTGCCTTTTTTTTTTTTGAGCATGCACAAATATAAAAGGTGTCTGGATATTTCTTGCAGATCTTGACTATTTTCTAGTCAAGCTGCTCTCGTCTAGGACTTACTTATCCAGAACACAATTCTGAAATTTGGAGTAAAAGGAAGGCTTTTAAATCACTCTTACCTTCATCTATTGAGGCTTCACTACTGTATCCATCATATTCTGCAGACAGGGGACTATATTTTTGTCTGGTTTCCCATATATAGTTTTTTTGCTGTCTGCCATCCACCACTGGCAGCCTGGAACTCTGGGTTCTAGACAAGGCCTCATGATATTTACCCAGTGCTTCATCTTCACTCTCAGATGATGAACCATGCTGGTCTTTACTCATATAAGAATTGTCTGTTTGAATAAAATAAAGCAAATCGACTACAGCTCAAAATAGAATACAAGAAAATAACCATAAAAGGTTATCACTGAAGATATTTAAGATATTTCATTAAGAAATTTTCATTAAAATTTCTGTAATATTTTAAAAATATTTTATTGTAATTATAACCATTATGTGATTTTGTAACTGGTGAGAGCTATTTTCATTTTCTAGAAAACCTGAAAGATCATTAAGCCCCAAATACCATTCTAATACTTATTCAACAGAAAACTGATCGATTCTTGTAAGGCAGCACGCACTGACATTCTTGAAACCCTTCATTAGGTAGGAAAATGCATTTGGATACCTAATATACAAAAAGGCAGCTCCTGATCCTACATTCCCAGCTGATCCTTGCTGTGAGCATGTAGCATAGCATAGAAATGAAACTGATTTGCCAAGAGAAGCCTACAAAAAAATCATCTTGGGATATTTATGCCAGTAGTGCTTAAACTCATAATAACAAATGGGAAAGAAAATGCTAGTGAAAGATGTTTGCATGCACAATTTTATTTAACTTTAAATAAACAGCCTCTTGTTCAATAACTGAAATTAATGCAGATTCTCACTACAGACATCTGGCAACGGCAAAAATTACATGGAAAAAAATCTATCTAGTCAATTCTTTTATGTCAGCTCTTCATAGTGCCCACTCCTGTGGCTAACGTTTTCCAACTACATCTCAAGCATGACTTCCTCCCACAAATCAAAGATTCAGCTGCATATTTATCTCTGTAGAAGGAAAGTTTCCTCCTCCCTCTTCCAAACTTCAGATGGATTCCACCCAAATTTAACATGCTTTGCACAGGTTCTGTAAATCTCAGACTCCAATAAGCATTAAGAGATTTCGTGTAAACTCAGTAAAGGTCAGCATGACCACTACTCAGTGAGCAAGCCTACAGCATATGATTTGCCAGCGAAGTTCCATTACTAGAAGAGCTTTGAGACACCCAAAATGTTGTTTTTCAGCTCCTGATTCTGTGAGGGAATGTTCTCTAACATGCTGTCCAGTCATACTCAACTGCTTCTCCCCTCCCTGCTTTTAAGACCTCTTCCCAGTCCCTGTCCTTAGCTCTAGTTCTGCATTTCCACTCCCATTAGTCTCTGCCTTCACACCCAGTCAGTCTCACTCCTTTGGCTGAGTATTCCTACTAAAGGAAGGATTCAGATTACTCAAAATGCAGCCATTTAAAATTAAAGTAACTCAACGTATTTCAATCATATAGGCCTCTTCTACAGTCAAGTGTTTGCCTAACAACAGAGGTCCATCCTTCCTACTTTTAGGTAAGCCTCTAGAGCATATGAATAAAACCACTTCCCATCAAGGTCTTTTTCTCCCTGGTACTCATACAAAAAAACCTATGCTACAAGTTTAGGTAAGACATCTTTTAGAAAGTTACATTTATACGAGTAAGTTCCTGCTTTCCAGCCCCATTGTTGTCACCCATCCTACTTCAAATCCCAATCTACTGCATGCATCACATTATATTTGTTCAGGAAGTTTCTGTCCTCACAAAGGACACATTTATTCTCAATTTTTCTGTTCAAACTTCCACTGTCCCTCAGCAACCACAAACATTAAAGGCACGATAAGACCTGCTCTATTCCTCAACTCCTAAAATGAAGCATATGAGTGCAAATGGGATGGTCAGTGAATTTAACAAGCAAAGTATAAGAAGTGTTTACCATGTCTTTTCAAAAAGCAAACTTTCCAAAAATTTACAACTTCATCAAACTTTGGGGTTTTTTTTCATAAAAGAACATGGGCCTCTCTGACACAGGAAAAGTGCTCTCCCACATTTCAAGTACAAATTCCAATATACAAAGGTGCCAAAATATCTTAGTAAAGCTGATGTGAAATCTACTTATTTTGTTGCACAAATACCCAGCATGTTTTTCCCATAATATATTTTTGGAAACAGCTGAAGATTTTAAAGTATAACTTGAGGGGGAAAAAAGAAGAAAAACAAAACAAAACAAAAACCTAACGTGATCTCCAACAGAAATAATGCCTAATTTCATCACAGATTTTTCAAATTTAGCACACAATTTTAGGGAACTGAAAATAAGGTCTTGAAATGGAAAAAGTCAGAAAACCTTAACTGGATATGGTGCTACAGGTCTACATGCAATGTGTACATAATCTTAATTTAGTATTTACAGGAAAAATAGTGCCTTAATAGACTGCTAATGAGCAACTAGGTCTTTCAAGTCTAGGCTATCAATTTTAAACCAAGTCTAACAGATATGGTTCTTCCCATTTCATGGATGTCTATAAAGCAAGTTCAATTTCACTGATCACTTATTGAAAATATCACACCAAGCAGGATCTATTCTGGCTAACACATTCAGTGCAAGAGGCTGCCCAGAAAAGCCTCTGCTGGTACACAGAGTAAAATTTTATATCTCATACAGCCCTCGATAGGCTAAAACCTGTCAACTTGGAAACTTCTGCAGATTTCCACAACTATAATTAAAGCAGAGCATACAAGGACTAAAATATAGTGCCAGACAACAGTATTAGATGTATCCTTTAGCATTGCAAGAAATGTATTCACAAATATGAAATTAGGTTCACTAATCAGCCTGCATAAAGAATGGAATAGTATAAAGCATGATAGCAACATGTTTTAAAGAAGAGTAGAAAGTTATGTCTCTAATAATACACTGACTTTTGTAAGCATCCAGAAGTTCTCAGGGATACCAATTATTTTTTTCTCCAGTTCCTAGCATAAAAGACTGAGAATGTGTACTATTATAAGTCAGGAAGCAAGACCTCTTCAGAGGACTTAAAAACCTCACTAAAGTTAAAACATAAGCTATCGATGCAAACACTTTTTAAAATTAACAATGCTAATCTGTTTCAGATTCTTGGGAAAAAATAGCTTCCTGTACATTAAAAAAAAAAAAAAATCTCAGGGTTTTATGCCTCTCCTTGCCACTTCTTGTTTGACTTTCATATCTTAGTAGGAAACTTGCCTAAGAGAATTCATGTTCTTATTAAAAATTTTGCTTTATTTGGCTAACACGGGTCATGAGTAATTAGTACACTATTGAAATCTATTAATTTGCTTATTATGGGACCTAAAATGCCATTTTTGAGAGAGAATATAGTTTACAAATATAGCATTACATAAAGAAATAATAGATAAGATCATAGTTATCATACAAACATGGAAAACACCTCCTAAACCAAATTAAAAAAAACCAACCAAACAAAACCCAAACCAAACCAAAACCCAAGAAAGCAGATAACTGAAGTTTTCAGATAAGGGAAAACACACACACTGAAGAAAAAAAATGTGTTTCTATTATGAAAGCATTCATTTCTCTGCAGAAACAGCACCTGTGGAAAAGCCTGTGTTGCTTTCTAAAACTTTCCTAGGCAGCTTGCAAAACAACTGTGTAAAACTGCAAGATTTTAATTCTTACTTTTACTTCAACTGTTATTGCAATCCCTTTATCCTGTTGTTTAAGACTAGATGTTAAAGACGGCACACACAGTATTCATATCAACAACACGCAGGTTTTCTTTGAAGACTACAACTTTAAGACAAGCCTCATTCACTTTTTCTATACTTAAAATCACTTAATAGCCATTTCTCATTGAGTCTTGCGTCTTGAAATCATAATCTTACACATCCCAGAAATATTCTGAAGATCTACTGTAATGTAAATGCAAGAGAAGTTATTTCTTTTATCATCTTAGCACATTTTATGCAATGCTTTTAAAATAAACAAAATGAAAACGACATTCCAGAACAAGTATTAATTAATTAATTCATAGTTTTTAACAGAAATCACACAAGGCACTGCAGAGAAGGTAAGAAAAACCATGTAGAAAAGAAATTAAAGTTAGAACATAGGAAAGCCATTTATTAATCAATTCCTTTAAGTAATAGTTTCAAAAGTAATTAACTTTCAAGAAATATCAACATCAGTAGAGAATGAAGCACTGAAAAAACAAACCTACTTTCATCCACAGGCAAACACTATTATTAAATGTGTACATTATGTGAAAAAAGAAGGAATTATCATAAGTTTCAGGAAAGGTTGAAGAATACAGTTTGCTAATGGACTCCTCACCTTTTCCTGCTGTCTTCTTATTACATAGCTCTCTCTCTAATTTCTTTGAGTTTTTCTTTTTACCATCATTTGCAATTGTAGTTGACATGTCTTCATCCTTTGAGGTGAATTTTCCTTTTCTATCAAAAAGGGCTTCTGATTTCTTTTCTTCGATTTCATTAAGGCAATTGGGATCATTGTGCATCTTCTTCAAGCTGGAGCCTGATAATTTTTGCTTCTGTACTTCAACAAGTTTTGTTTCTAAATCTTGGGGAACATTCATGCTATGCACTTGATCAGAATCCTTAAAATCAACTCCAGGTGACCGTGGTTTGATTTTTCTACGCAAGTGATTCTTAGAATTATCTGATACTGCATATAGACAATTATCTTGCTCCTCAATAGATTGCTCCGTGGTAAATTTATTACTTTTCAGGTGACTATCCTTCAAGAACTTATCATTTACAATACACTCATTTCCCCCTACTGCTTCCCTTTTAAAAGGTCCTCCTACAGACTTCAAAACCTGAGGTACTTCTGTATAACTGGATGGATTATCATTATCTGTGCCTTTCAACTGGCTCTGGTTTTTGTCCAAGACATGGTCAGATACTCCAACTTGACTTGTACCTTTTTTTACAAAATCTAATGAATTAGAATAATGAGTCTCTTTGTGTTCTGCAACACCTCTCTTCACTTCCATGCTAATTTCCTGAGAATGAGTTAATGGTGGTGTATGTTCCCGTCTCCCCTCCACAAGTTTATCGTTCTGCATTTTGGAGCTCTCATCTTCTGCACGAAGGCCATTTATCATGCTGGTTACTTGTTCTGTTACTGAGTCAGCTACAGTGTAGCTGACCTCTCCAACAACACTTGCCAGATCATCCACAGCACTGCTAAGCGTGTCCACCAGGGAAGACACAGAGGGGAGGCTCAGATTTTGGTGAAGGTTTTTGAAAAACGCCATTTGTCCAGCCTATTCAGCAACAATTTTTAATAATGAAAGGTCCTCTGCTTCACAAACAGATCATCTCTGTTTCTCCAAGTTCAATTTCAGAGCTATTTGTTTTTGCTATCTCAAAAATCAATATATTTACCAGGGGAAGTTGCAGCTTTCCTCTTTCCATTCAATGTGAATTGAAAATAATGAGAAAACAGCTAAGTAAATACTTTGAAATGAGGCCACAATCAACCAGCAAAACCATAGTCTTTCATCAACTGCAGCACCAACTAGCCATAAAAAAATTCATTATTTTCAAAAACCAGACAACTGTGTGAGTTGGAATTTTTTTTTTTTATCCTAACCTGCAAAGAAGAAGTTGTGAGTTAAATTGTGTCCTTTCATCAATGTCACACTGAAACAAATTTTTAACACAACATAACCAACACAACACACATCATGGAGACTTCTTCACCCCAAAACATCTGCTGCCTTTAAAATAAGGTAAGGTATTTTGGAACATGAAGATTTGGTTTGTAGCAAAAAAGAAAGTTAACATGACAGACTTAATTTCAAGGGGAAGAAATTTTTTTGTCTCCAAGAAAATTGAAAACAAAAATTTAGCTCCATATTTTAAGAGGTAGAGGGGAAGAAGACCTCTCCAATTTCCCATTCTCTTCCCTGGGGCCTTTCTCCTTCTCTCACATCAGCTGACAAAGCCTGTTCAATTTCCATGGCACAAAAGTAGAAAGGGGTTGTTTTACTAACCCCAAAATGTTTTTCAAGGTCTAAGTTTCTTTGTCACGCATGATCACTAAAGACCTTGTTGTATTAAAAGTATTCAGTAATTTGCCAGTCAGAGATGTTTCTAATGTTTTAGTTCTTTAAAATTACTTTCCAGGTGAAAAATGCAAGACCTCCAAAAGTTTGGTGAAGGATTTTAATAAGCTGAGTGAAAACCCAATAATCCATTCACAAATTTACTTGAAAGGATTTAATTTTACACAATTATGGAATGTTTAAAATGAGTTCAAGAGTATTCTCAGAGTGCAAGAGAAGTATCTTCCCATAAGTAAAGGTCAACTCTTTGGTTATACAGCTGTTGAATTTCTGTAGCTCGTGGACACAAAGGTTTGTTCCTTTCCAAGTATTGCACAGTCAGAGGAAAAGTCAATGCTGTTGTGTTGTTACATCCTTGTAAAAATGTGCATTTTTATAATTAAGTTTAGTACACTGTATGTCAAATACTTACAAAGTTTATCTTGTGAATTCTTTCTTGTAGTGTATCCTGAATCGAGATCTGGGAAACCACTAACGTTTTCAAAACACATCTTCTTATTAATATATAGGAAAAGTAGCAACATGAGAATAATGAACACCCCAACTGCAGACAGGAATCCAATTGCTTCAGGAGATACTAAAAGAAACAGAAAAAAACACATTTTTCAAAATCTTGTAAAAGTTTATAAAGTTGTAACAGTACCAGAATTGATCATTATTAAATACCTGTAAAGTTGCAAATATATATGCGAGATATAACTAAAAAAACACCATTTAAATTTGAGTTAATGTTTAGTCATCTTTTCAAAGAACAGAAAAGCATCTGGTCCTAATCTAAGCGAGGACTGACCCTTTGAGGAAGCGGTTCTGCCAGAGTACTGGACCCCATAACAAGACAGAAAAATGGGGAGATTACCAGAAGACGTCAAGGCTGATGGTTTCTGATGGAAGGTCTGACAGAGTGAGCACTGGAAGGGAGCTAGCAGCAAGCCCTCTGGAAGGGAGTTAACAGCAAGCCCTCTTCCTGGAATGGGATGGAGGTTTGGCTACCTGGGCTCAAGGACAACTCTGAGATAGTGTTACTGGGGAGGGACTGAGGTCTTGCTTTGTCAGCCTGTTATGCTCAGCACCTGGCTCCTCTTCCCTTAGGGACCAGCTGGCCTGCGCTGCTCCCTGATAACCAGGATACCGTGTGAGCAAAGAAAGGAATGAGAAAAAGCATGTATGTTCACTTGCATATGAACCAGAAAGAGCTATGTGGAATAGAGATAAAGCACACTTAATCAAAACCAGGTAGAAGTAAAAGAGACCAAAGGAGACTGACGTGTCTTAGCAACCATGTAAAATAAAGAATATGTAATTGCTATTGAGCAGGTAACTGAAAGGGAGTATTGGTGATATTTGACAGGGGTAGAAGCTTACAAGTCCATCAGTATCTAACAACATCAATAAGACCATTTAAGGCCAAGATTATCAAGGAAAGGGTTTTAGAAATATGAAATCTGCAAGTGGATGTAGCAAATTGGAGCAATAGGGAAAGAGCAATTAAGGGGCAGCTTGTTTATTTGAAAGTAGAGTGGGTAGAGTAAGGTATATAGAAGGGTAGGAAAAACAAGTGTCTAGAAATCTAAGAGGTAAAGAACAACTCATAAAGGCAGTACAAGTACAAAAGTGGGCAGATCTTTTGAAAGGCATGCAGATGCCCACAGACTCTAATTAAGCTGAGCTGCTTCATTAATAAAGGGTCAGAGGGAAGACTCATGGGAAACCCAGTGGACTCTCCACAGGGTCTACATCCAAAACACTCCAAGTGAGAAGTTAAAAGGGTGACAGAATTGTAAAGTTGTTACTGACTGGGGTGGGAGGTTAAAGTGAAGGTTATAGAACTGTAATTCCAAAATAATACAGTGCGACTGATAAGAAAAAAGTGTTAGAACTCAATAATTACATGCAATTAACAATGGTATAAAGCATTATAAAACTGTGATACCTAGTGGATTGCTGATTAATTATCTGTTAACTGGTTTATTAGTAGTGATCAATTAAGAAGCATTATAGCCTCAGTTATGTCTCAAACCTACATTCTAAAGAGAGAGAGTAAGGTCTTGAGGTAACAGACACCTTAACACTTAAGAGTGGTTTTTGTCACCGCAACACACAGACGTGTATCTTTCAGGATTGAACCCAACTGCATTCATTGGGATGAAAGCTAGGATTTCACATACCCCTTTATTCCTGCTGATTTTGCTAGACTCTCTACTCACCACCATAAATCACATTCGTGATTTTTTTTCTATTTATTAAAGATTTACAAAGATTTATCAGATTTATGAATTCTGTTTGCCAAGATTTTGGCACTTCACTTTAGGACTATAATGCTGCATGGCAACATTTTCCACTGTGTAAAAAAGAGTAGGATTACAGAAAAGTTGGCAACACACCCTGCATTCTCAGAGATGCAATACAAAAGAACAAGAGGCAAGAGTCTGAAATAACTACAAGAGAAATTCCAGTTGGAGGGGGGAAAAATCCAGAATAAGAGGGATTTATCACTGGAACAGATTGCCTAGATCAGTTATAGAATCCAACTTTAACGTTACCCCTGTTTTGAGGAGGGGCCTGAACTTCAAATTACTTTCCCAGGAGCCTTCCAAATTAAATCATTCTCTGATTCGACATATGCCCTTTGTAAATCTGGGCTCATACATCTATGTAAAAGTGCTGACTGAGAAACACATGCAGTTCCACAAACTCTTCAGTTCATTCTGCAGGATGACAGGGAACATTTGGGTCTGTGGTGCTGTTCTTAAATTATTAAATACGTGTCTTTCAAAAACTGAAAGATCAAAAGAAATGTGCCTTCCACCATCCAAAATGGATTGGTCAGACTTGCACTTCTGTTTTGAGCTGGACATCCAGACCTATCTGAAACTGTGAAAATTATTTTTGCTTCACTTTTTAACTTTGACCAGAAGAGATCACATAACATTGTGTCTACAACCCTGAAAATTTTTCCATGAAAAGGAACTTGCCAATAACTTCAAGTGAGACGTCCTGCTGCATCAAGCAGAGCAACAAGGTGAGAAAAGTGAAATTTTATTCTGGAACAGAGAGGAAAGGCAGCTAGTTTGTTGTTGTTTTGTGGGGTTTTTTATATTTTCATTATCATGAACAAATAGAAACACACAAAAAAAATTGGCATATGTCAGGTGTTGATTTATTGTTTGTCAGGCATTCCATTTTCATGGAATCTTACTACATATGGGAAAACTCTGAGACTTGACAAAAGCCTAAGCTCATTTTTGACCACAAAGTTTAACAGATGACATCTCCCAAGGTTCTGCTGGCAGTAGGCATGCTCCTACCCCTCCCAAGACTGCATATGGATAACTGAGAATGTCTGGGGCTATTGGAACAACACTTAGTTTTCTTTGAATTATTGGTCCTGACCCAAATGAGACTAGAGACTGGGCCAAGAGCAGAAAATCTTCATTCTTCAATGAGTTCCAGTCCCTAACACTTATCAAACATAGAGGCAGTGGCAGAAAAGGCAGGAAGAAGAAAATGTGATTCACCAGAACGCAGGGACCAACAGAAGTGAGAGTGAAGTAGCAGGTGGCAATTAGACACAAGTTAATGATGTCCAGTGAGGAAATGGGAAGCATGAGTTATGAAGATGGTGTAACATGGAGATGGAGTACACAGAACAAGCCAGAAACTGATGAGAAGGCAAGAAAAGAAGACAGATTAGGAAGGCTTGACAGATAAAGATCATAGGACAACAGAATTTATCTGTGAGAATAACTGCTTTATTATTGGAGTAGGCTGTCCTAAGCAAGTTTATCTGAATTCAATGTCAACGCTGATTTGAGCAGGAGACTGAACGAAATTCCAGTCATGGAATGGTTCACAATGAAGGACAGCAAATGTTTCCTTCTAATAGGACAAATTGTGCAACAACTTCAGGGAAAAATGCTCTTGTGTATTTCACATTCGATCTTTTAAAACTGTAGGTTTAAATTGTTATTTCTTCTTTTTTTATTTATGCTTACATTGCTCAGCAACCAAAGCTGCTTTGATGCATCCAAATATGTGCTTAAGGAAGTTCGCCACAACCTAAAAGTAACTTGAAAACCTAAAGCCTTTGAGTTTTTTTCTCCAGTACTTCATGGATACTAATTAGTAAAAAAAAAAAAGCACTGTCTGCAAGCTTGATAGTTCTCTATGGAAACACAGTATCTGATGACATCTTTCTGGAGTGAAAAAAGAAACTTTGGCTGATACCTAACAAAAAGAATGAAACTTTAGCCGCAGCAAGACTAATTAATTATTAATGTAATTCAGTGTGAACACAGGACTTGAAAATTGTATTTTTGTATCAATTTGCAACCATGTAAAGAGTCTTAGAATACTTGTTCACAGATTAAGTATATTATCAAGTTGAAATCCTGTAATGTATTACCATTATAAAGCCAGGGGAAAAAAATTGTACTTCAATTTTCCACATGAAATGTGTACAAATTCCCATCTATGAATACAGGCTTTATACATCACATTAATCTTTCAATTAGTTTCTCACCGTTGAAGTGTCAAGCAGGTACACTTCGTAGACAGAGGGAAAAAAATTCTTTTTTGCATATAAAATAGATCTGTGCTACATTCAGCACCAGAATTATTCTGATTCAACACACATTGTCATAAATTCTGACTTGTCTGGGCATTAATTGTACCATGAAATGCATTTTAAAAACTCTCAGAGGTTCCCAGTGGTTTCTTCTACTATCAGAAACAAGTAGAAAAGCATTACTTTCTCAAAGTCATATTTCAAATTCAAAAGTCTTACTTGTATGAACTTCATAATTATCCTCAGTTCTTAAGAAAAACAAAAACAAAAGTTTGAATTTATTAATTAATTTATGTTTGAAATTCATAATAATATAACACAGTTTTAAAAATACTAAAAGAACTAACATCTTCCTACAGTCATTAAGACTAATTGAACTGCTGGCTATGGAAATGGCATAGAAAGTTATACTCATTAGAGAAGCATTACATTAACATCACTTTATTTCACTTTTATTATTATCATCACTAGAATCAACATTATTAGAATACAGAAACTTACCATCTCTTCATCTTAAATATCAAATTAGCATGTCTTTCTCAAATAACTTCCCTGTTATGAAATAATTTTTCTTTTACAAAAGATGTTTCAAACTCTTCAGAAAATAACAGCATCTTTAAAATCACCAAAACAACAAACATTCTCAGACACATTAAAAATAATTTAATATTTTTAATATTAAATTTAAAAGCATTTAATGTTTTTAATATAGATCTACCCCCAAATTGTATTTACTATCCAGTCAATTGGTTTTAGAGCTTCCACATTCCACATCACACTGCTCACTCAGTACTGTGTACAAAGCCATGTAGTTATTTTAATGATGCTTCAATTATTCATTTACAAATGCAACACTATCTCTTCTGCACACAAATCAAGGAACTAGGGGGTATGAGGTGAAGAACCTCATTACCTTTAAGATCCTAGTACAAAAAAACAATTAAAATGTAAGTTTGTTTTTATTTATAACCTGTTCAATTTTTTTACAGTTTGATCCAAGATATTTTAGCCTATTAAATTCTTTTAAATAAATAGGACTGTTGTTTTGCATTTAGTCTTGAAGAAGAATTATTTCTATTGTTATTAATTTTTTACACCATTGCATCTTAACATTACACAAAAATAACCTGTACTGTCCAGCTCAAAAATATTTTCATCCAAATGCTATTTACTGCTGCTTGTTACTTCTTTCCAACTTGCACAAGAAATTAACATATTCTCAGAAGGTTGCACAGATTATTGAACCAAAAAATGAGATTTGTGCCTTGACTGCCTTTTCTCTATGCTTGAACTACTTATCTCCAAGGAGGAGGTATTTATTTCTCACAGGCAACTCGTGTCATAACAGAAAAACACAAACAAAACCCACTATGCCTCTGTCTGCTCCCCAGTCTGCTGGTCTGACTGATTACTCAACTGTACTTTCATATGTGACAGTTTACATGTAAATATTTTTTCTTTTTATAACTAATTACACAGGATGGTCTCTTCTCTAACAGTAAGTAACTGAACTTGAAGGTTACCTAAGGTTTTGTGTTCTTTCTAAACAGCTTTTCTTTGACAACGAAAACTCAATACATAATGTTTCATAACAATTTAGCAGCATTAGTAACTTCCTGTTTGCTGGAGTAGTTGAAGAAGCACTAACAAGTGAATAGAACCTCGTTTATCTGGACAAAATCATATACCTAGAGAGGGCAATATTTTATCCAATGTTGTGTCAGAAGACTTAAATATTAAATTCTTGACTATCTGCACTTTTTACAAACTTAAACTGTCTGGCAGGTGAGATCAGTATTAGAATACTTTCCCCTATAAAAAACAGGAACAACATTTCCACAAAAATTGACTACCTGAAATCGCTGCTAAAAATCAATGACAGACAATGAAATCAAAATTCTCTCTAAATATTTATATTAAACATGTCAAAAGACAAAATTCCAAACATATTTCCTATGCTTTCTGTTTTAATCTTTCTTCTTTATCTCATATGAAACATTGGAACTATGTCATTCCCTTCTACGAACTTACCTATTTCTCTTATGTTTTGCCGAAACAATCTGGAAAAGTGGTTTAGCTCAACTTAAACCACACAATTACATCTCATTTATCAATGGTTTTAATTTTTTAGTTACATTAGACAACATTAAAACTGAAACTTTCCTGTATAAAGATGCTGCCCCTCCAAAACTTACATTTTGGCTTTGTTCTGCAGCACAGACTTTGTACCTTGCCCCACTACTAAAGGCTACATCTGTCAGTGTATTATGTTAAATACACTTTATACTGCTGGTCTTATGACATTCCTTCATTTGTGCCTGTTGCTCATGCATCTTGCACTTTTTTTGTGCAGCAAGTTTACACACTCGCCAGTACAAATTAAAAGCACCTGCAACATGAGCTACCTATATTTCAGCACTTTAAATACCTATATCTGGTACACTACCTTGAGTGACATGCAATTTCAAACGAATGTAAACTTGAAATGATAACTGAATTTCAATCCAGAACTGAAAAGAGCATTGTATTTCCTAAATGAGAAAATTATTAACAATCTTAGCGGCGTGAACCTTTCAGGAGCTTTTAGGACTGACAGAATGAAATCAGGATGAAAGTGCTTATTTAACTTTCTATTTAGAATAATAATGCCCTTTAAATAGACCTTTCAAAGTAATACTGAGGAAAACAGAAAACTTACATTATCTGAAGTGATACATGATGCCACTTATGGGTTAATTTCTAAAAAATTTCATACACCTATTATTAAGCAAAACATAAATGTGCTTGTTTACATGAGAGGTTCTCTGGAATTAGTGTATTGTGACAGCTACACTGCTCTAACTCCACTGTCACTTTTATTCCAGTGGAAACTTATCAGTAATAATAGAAATTTTTTTTACCATTTGGTTTATGTCACTTCACACTGGCTGAAGGATAATATGCACTTCTACAGAGAGAAATCAGAACTTCTTCTCCTCTTCATTCTAATCACAAGGACTAATAAGAAAAATACATTTTAACATCTAGATTCCAGGAATTCTTTCACATAGGAAGAAAGTCTAGAATTCATTTTAATTAAAAAATTCAGTTTATTTGATTTTATAATTAGCAATTAAATTACTTGACTAAATAAACATCAAATAAAGTTCATTTACTTCATAAAATACAATCACAGAATCATAGAATATGCTGAGTTGGAAGAGACCCACAGGGATCATCACAGTCCAACTGCTAGCCCCAAGTGCCACACTGTGTGCCTGAGAGCATTTTCCAAACACTTCTTGAACTCTGTCAGGCTTGGTGCTGTGACCACTTCCCTGGGGAGCCTGTTCCAGTGCCCAGTCACATTCTGGGTGAAGAACCTTTTCCTAATATCCAACCTAAACCTTCCCTGACACAACTTCAGGCCATTCCCTTGGGTCCTGTCACTGGTCATCACAGAGAAGAGATCAGTGCCTGCCCCTCCACCTTGTGAAGAAGTTGTAGACTGTGATGAGGTTTCCCCTCCATCTCCTGTTCTCCAGGCTGAACCAGCCAAGTGACCTCAGCTGCTCACAGGTTATGATAAAAATGGCTGGGTTCATTAAGTTAACTAATCACATACATAAGAGCATGAAAATACTTGTAGCAACTCTAGTATTGCCTCTGCAGATTGTCATTTCCAGGATCCTTTTCCCTTTCTTTTAAAATACCATGCTGAAACTGTCTTTTGGAAATAAATTTCATTACAGGAAAAAGAGGACTCTGGTCTCTAAAATACCACTGATCTACAAAAGAATTTAGGAATAACTGAAGTCAGAGTCGGAGAAGGAGATTTAAACTTTTGACAGAAATCTTTTAATTCCTAAATCCTTATGGGCTGAGGAAGTTGTCAGCCTGCCGTCCCTGCTGATTTACCAGTCCCTCAATGCCTTTTCTCTCTAACATGGAATTCATCTCCTATTGAGTAATATCTCACAACAGAAATCTCCGAAAAGAAACAGCAAAGGAAGCATCACATTGACACTCGGAATAGACACTGATCATGGAATCATGTTGATTACCAGCAAATCCCAATAATCTGTTGCAATTACATAGCATATTACATGACTATTATCCACGCAGTGGGTAAGAGAACAGCAGTGGTTATAAATTTTTTAATGGCATTCTCAAATAATCCTCCCAAAGCAAAAGTATTTAAGACCCACAGGGGTCTAGAGACTTGTGGTTTAGAAGTTCATACCTATTACAAAGTAGGTCTCCACTATGGGGGGAGGAGGAAATCTATGTACTAAAAATCTTCTAAAACCACATTTTTCCCTATCAGACACTACAATTAACATCAAAGCATGAGACAATCCAGCACAGTAATTAACTAGGATATACAGCAAAGTACTGTGAGGTAAAAATGATTATATGAACATGCAAACTTCTTGAGTGAAGAAATACCAGGGTTTAGATATAGCAAAGTTCTTACACAGAAAACTTGCTATGAAAGAAGAGGTACTGCCATAGCTGGAGTTAAGTGACCTCAGCAGCTGCTGCTTTCCAGAAGACTCCCAACACAGGGGAACATACAGAAGCAATACTCTGCTTCAGTAACCTCAAAGAAAAGTATTTACTTCATATTAAATTTTCTCTAATCCAAAACATATACATACAGATTACATTTCCAACAGAGTGCAGAATTCAGTATATATTCCAGTGATGTTAATTTTAACATTATAACTTCCATTTTTATAACATGTAGCCATACTTCTAAAATATCTCCCAGGTCTATTAAGTTTAGCATTCATGGAATAAAGGACATAAAATTTTTTCAAGCCTTCAGAAAAAAAAAGTATTTGTCTATTTTAAACTAATGAGTGTACAATTATGAACAGACTAATTACTATTTTCTGCCTATATTATAAAAGTAGCTTTAATCGTGTATACCTTTTTAATGAAGAGGTTTTATTCCTATCTTTAAAAAGAGAAAATGCACTTTACTTTTTACTGTCCAAATCTGAACCTCTAAATGAGCATAGAAATTACACATATTTAAAATCATAGAATCACAGATTATCCTGGGTTGGAATGTGAGGTTTCCTAATTTAAAGAAATTTGCTACCGTCTGTGGCATCACCTTTCTCCTTATGAAGCACAAGGAGTTCTATCGACTAGATGACAGCAGGGAGAAAGGGGAAAAAATATTTTATTTCTTTTTCAGAAGCAATTATTTAGTGTAGGCTATCATAAAAATTGTAAGATAGCTTGAGCATCAGATGCAGTTGATTTGCAGTAAAATAATGTTTCTACTTGTAAAATGAAACTCATGAATAAGTACTATTTTTTTCCATTAGGATTAAATGCAGTTGGCAACTTAACATTCAGACACATGCAAATGGATAAGAATAGTTGACCAGAACATTAAAGAGGAATAGTTCTGCTTAAAACATACTTCTGACAAAGCAAAAATTCATACCTTCTTATCTTTTCAAAATTATTATTACAAGTGACATTTTTCATTGTCAGCCAAAGACATTGTCTTTTTGCAACTTCTCTTTTGCATATTAAAGAGAGCACTTCTGTTCCATTATTAGTCACAAAGTCAGTTTGCTGAACAGTTTCCTTTGTTTGCAAGACTGCCACAACAATAGACAGAAAAGAACATCTTGCAAAAGAAAAAAGAGCTTAAAATAATTTTTAAACATCTGTGCAACTCAGCCCTTACTCAGATACTCAATCTACAATTCCATGAATTAAATACAGAATACATTGCTGAGTTAGAAGTATCACTTTGCATTACTTTGAGAATAAACAAATGAACAAGGGTGAGAGACCTGAAAGTAATATGGTCATGTATTTTCTCCTTTAATGTCACTTCCATGCCATACGGTGAATATCATACATACCAGAATATATTTAAGAGAATACCAGAATATATTTAATATTTCTTCAGTAACACCTTAACATCATAAGCACTCATCTCAAGTTTGATTTGTCTGTACAAACAGAACTTGAAAACAGCCTTAAATAAAATATTACTGCATCTAACAACTGCCAATTCCAAGTTGGACTTGCAGCTACAGTGCACTACACAACCAAAAAAGATACATTTTTCTCAAGTGTGATCTCAAGTTCCCTGAATTCTTTTATGTCAGTAGCAAATAACCAAAGGAACACCTTACATAACTCCCATGACTCTCTCAAAAACAAGTGTGTACTAGGAAAACAACCAGCAAAAAGGCAAACCATTAACTGAGTAGTTTCAGAAAAACTGTCACCTGCTGTCAAAAACTAAGCAAGACTCTTCTTTCCACAGCCAAGTCTTCAATTTGTATTGTCAGATATTGAATATGTGTATGTACACAAAACAAACTTGCATTAAATAATAGAAGTGAACAAGATGTTAATTTATAATAAAACTAGAAATATGCTTTTCTTTTCAATTTTCAGAGTTCAACAATGTGTAAATACAAGCCCATGCAAACAATTCAACCACTTAACTGTGTTAAACATAGGAGACACAAATTTTAGTGCCTCCCTAATGGGTGATCGTACATCTTTAAAGTTATTTTTGATAGCTGGAAAGTGACTTGTTCAGGATTTTGTGGCTATTAGATGTTACGTAATGGCCACAAAATACATTTTCAGGACACACGTTCTCTGTATTTATGCATTTAGAAGAAGCCTCTTTAAAAATACATATGAATTAGATTTTAAGGCTTTCCAGAAAAGCCTATCGGTCTCCTTACTTCTGATCAGCTCTTTGCAGGTTCTTCTCAAAAATGTATGAATCTGCTAAAAGCAAACCAAATAACCAAACACTATAAAAGTACTGGAATCCTTGTGCAGACCAGAAGTGGACGCAACACAGTCTCCCTTGGGCAAAAATTAAGCTGTAACTGTATGAGACATGGGAGCAGCCCTGTGCCAGACCACTGCTACACCTTTGGGGTAGCAAATCCAAGTTGTGTATCAATACCATACTGAGATCATATTTACACTAAATTTCAGATAATCTCAGATATTCAATGAGCATTAGAACTGGTACTTGCAAATCTTTGAATCTTAAAAAACTAAAAATAAATCTACCAACCAAGTTAGGTTTATTTCAGTGGAAGCATTGTTAATATATAAAAAAAAAAGCTTTAATGATGCTTTTAAATGAAAATATAAACAAAAATGCAACTATTTGCAGTCTAGGCTAGTGCAGCCTAGAGTACGTAAAAATTTGAAAATAACAAATGTAAATAAAAAAACCTCCATGGATTTGACTAACCTGAGAAATAAAAAAAAAATTAAAATAAAAGAAGAAAAATTATGTTTCAGGTTATTTTAACAGCTGAATAGTCTCAGAGCAGACATTTCCTTTTTAAGGCTTGGGTTTTGGTTTTACAGCCTTCACATGAAGGTAAGAATTTTTTATGATGCTATTTGAGCTAAATGGTCTGGTCACACATAGCCTTTCAGACCTTTCTAGTCACCTGCCACATTTTATCATATGACACTCCAAAGTTCCTATTTTCCTAGCAAAAAATTAATAGGCAGTCAAGAAAAAGACAATTTAAGAATGTGTTACTTTGACAACTAGAAAAAAACCTGATCACAGCAACAGGTGTTCTTCAAGTCATATAATCCCCATATAAATTGTAATTACACTCCATCACTTGAAACCGGAAAGTTTTCCCCTGCATTATTCATAGAAGACACATGCTTGCTTGCTTGCTAACTTTTCCCTTTTCCTGCTAACTTTTCCCTTTTCCCTATTCAGTACAGGAAAAATAAGATGGAACTTATCCTACTAGTTGTTTCTCAACATGGACAGATAAGCAAAGCACAAATGTACACGGTCGTCTCTAAGAACTTTAGTTACTTAACACTGGCTATTTACTACTAATGTTTCATTCAGGGGTTCCACAAGGGCACCCTAACTACAGTCACAGGGCAGTCACAGTTGCCCACCATCCCCTGGCAGAAAACATCAGAGGCTTTCAGGCAGCTAGAGAACCATTTTGTCAAACACTGCACCAGCTCTCATAGCCTCACTGACTGTATTCAATGAAAATGAGGGAATGTATGAATGCCCAGAGTGCTGGAGTGTACTCTCCTGGTGCCACAGTCACACAGACACCAGTGAAAAAGGAGAGGGGCACACTGCAAACTTACTCAGCACCAGACAGGACTGCAGGACTACCTATGTGTTGATGTGAACACTTAATTTGTCCATCCAACTTCTACAGTGTGCTCACAGACCAAAAAAAGGCTTGGCTTTCATGGCACTGCCAAGAGATGGTGAACTACATCCTGTGTAAGCTTGACATGAGTATTCAGTGGCATTAATGACAAAGCTGGAAGGTCTGATTTGACCAGCTCGAGACTGCTGGCAGCGAGGAGTTCTCAGTTTGGAAATGCCTTCCTATTCCGAGGAGGTCAGTAGAGATGTTGAGTCTGCACCCTTATCCTGGCAAGCAGGCAGGCCTGGACAACTGGCAAATAAAGCAATCCTTAGGAGCCTGGCCTTGGTCAGAATATAAAAGCATCTTGGATGTGTATCAGATGATGTAAAGTCTTAGATAAAGTAACCGAAACTCTATACAACTGGGAGATTCTTAGTACAATGGCAAGCACCTTCTTCTTTATACATACACATCAAGTAGGGAGCAAAGACAGACAAGAATGCACCCAATCCATGCACTACAAGGAACACAGCTGGGCATAGGGACACACAAGGTTAGAATACACATGGAAACTCCTATGACCTAAAAAGGAACCCGACATAATGTGGGTATAAATGGTACTAGGAGGATATTTCTCTTTTAATCACACTTAGGCTAATTTATAACCACCAATGCTAAAACACAGGTTCTATGCATCTGTTATTTAAAAAAAAAAAAAGGTGTATCATATCAATGGCAAATGGAGCTTAGAATCTAATGTTCAAATTTAACTTAGAACCTTAAAAAAAGCACATATTTTCAATTTAACATCCCAGCAATTAACATTAAAGCCATAGAGCACTGCCTCCAAGAACTCAGAAGAATTGTTTTTCTTAAAATCACTACAGCATCCTAAAATAAATCGGGATTAAGAAGATTAATAGATTTTGAAATTTTATCAGTAGGCTTCCTGAAATTCCAATGAGTTTCTCAATTCAGGAAGAAAAACAGGGCCTATTATAGAAGGAATACAGAGCACTGTGTGTACCGACATCCATCAACAGAAAACCAGAGACAGCAATAAAGATGTTTTTTAAAAAACAAAACCAAAGCCTAAGAAAACATTAAAAGAAAAAAAATTCACCTCCCCTCCAAAATACAAACGAAGTAACAAAAAAAAGCAAGATCTAAATGATTCACAGTTTAGAAAAGCAGAGAAATGTTTTTAATTACAGTACTGTCAAACCACACACAACATTCAGTAATTCTTTTAATAGATATTTGGAAAAGATGACTTCTGACCATAAAGCTGTTTTGACCTTAACCGGTAAATTTAATTCTGAGGTTAGGCGATGTTAAATAAATGTTTCAAAAAACCCTCAAAATGTTACTAAAATCTCTAAGTGAATGCAATGGAAACTAAGAGGACAAACAAAATTTCTTCCCACAAAGTATGGTGTGGTTTGACAATACGATTGAGCCAGTCTAACACTTAGTTGTTGTCAAAAGAGTCTTGTAGACTTCCTCCTCTCCCAGCACACTTTCTTACTCCTTTCCTTTTGAAAGCACCGAGACTCTTCTGACCTAACTGTGACTCCAGTTCAAGCAACTAATCTTTGAAGAAGCTGGGTTTTTTTATCCAAGGGTAGCTTTCAGATCAGAAGACAGAGATTCAACAGCAATGCTGCAGGAGGGAGTGCAGGGCTCCCAAAAGGGACAGAAAACAGAACTGTATCTAGTCTTTATATCAGCTGAGCTGTTCTGTCAAGCTCCAACTTCAATCCCTGTAGCTCAGCTTTAAGCCTGTAACAGTTTTCTCTTGAGCAGAGCTCTGTTCCGTGCTCTGCCAATTACTGGTTTCACTACTGATACAGTCGTTGTCAAAGAAGTTTGAGTTATTAGGATCTCACCTGAAATCAGAGGCAGATATTGCCAGTCCATTACATCAGTTATTTAAAACATCCTCACAACTTTCTATTACTACTAAAAATCAAATCATCCTACAAATATGCAGACAAGGCAAAGATCAAAATTTTCGTGGTTACCCAACACAGTTGAGCAACATCAACAAATTCCATGTAACTCGGTGAATATTGCAGGAAAACCTTTATCCTTCTTGCAAAAAATCAAATTTTATTTTGTAATTTCACTTTTTTTTTCTTTTTTTTCACTGACACTGTCAGCATCAAAAGATTCTGCAACACAAAGATGCAACACTAAGACCCAGAAAAGGTGAGATCATAACATTAGGCAGCAGGTTTCTCACCAGTACTATTCACAAGCTAAGAACTACACTTTCACAAATCAATGCTTACCTTTCCTAATGCAGATCAGCTCATGTACACCACAAGTTCGTTCTCCACCTATGTGGAAATACATAATTAGAAAACAGTAACAAATAAAATATATTTGGTTTCTTAATAAGATTTATAAACAGTGTAAAGGAAAGCACCAAAACTATGTCATTTAATGAAAATGCAAAAGACCGACCTAACAAATTTTCCATTTATACATTAAATCCTTTGGAGAAAACCATAAATGTACCTTTGGCTTAGGATTGCTAATGGTGGTACAGTTTGAAGAGCTTTACACTGAATTTATACAGATAAAATTACAAAAGCAAGCACTTTAACTCAAGCCACACTAATGTTTCCCAAGTACAAAACATAATTTCCTGTTTGGAGGGAACTACCCTACAGAAGGGTATCTACAAAAGAATTGACAATAACATAATGCCAAAATAACATTATTATTATCTTCCATGGCAAAAAGAAAAAAAAAAAGGAGAGAAATCCTGTTACCAAAGGTTGGGTTTGCCTGGAATTTCTCCTTTAAAGATTTCTTTCATAAAAAAAACCCAGCGGTACAGAATTTAAGATACTTACACAAGAATAATAAAATTGTTGCTAGAAACAGCTTTCGTTTACATTTTAATGTTAGAATTGCAGCTCGTAAACAAAATGCCAGCACATAATATACCCAGTGAGAACAATGAAGGAACCCACAAAGGAAGGAGAATACATTTGGTCAACCATGTTCACAGAGAAAGGTGTGATCCAGGAACTGGACAGGAAACAAGCTATTGCTAAGCCTTGCAGAAGGAGGAATGGGCAGTGGCAAACTGTCGAAGAGATTCTTTTAATGGTTTGTAGAAATGATTGGAAGAGTTGATTTTTTTACTGTGATCGCTTTATATTGAATACATTTACAGTATTCACGATCTTCTTCTCTTTTAAATATATATCTAAAATAAAAACATTTTGGAATTATATGCCCCGTGGTCAAACCTTAGAATTCAAACTACGCCAAGCTATGGCTTCTCTTAATTACGCCCTAACACCCACTAAGCCTTCTTCCCCTGACAACAAAAGACTACAGCATATGAATATAGAAGCGAGGGGAACTGCTGAGGTTTTCATACCCAGTTCTCTGCAATCTCATAAAAATACAAAGCAAGAGATACAAAAACTCACAAAGCATCTATTCCATATGCATTAATCACTACTAGGCTCCAAATGCTTCACGACACAAGCTTTAGGTAACAAAATTCTTTCCATCTCAAAAATATGGAAATACATTATATAGCACTTATTACTCTCCTTTATTCCATAATAAATGAATTTTGACATACAATAAAGCATACTATGATATAATATCAACTAATACTTAAAACTCTTAATTGGTAACACTAGCAGATGGTGGTGTATAAGTTTTAAAGAGATCTGTATTTGTAGTTAAATTTACACTTTAAAGAAATAACTGTAGGAAATGCATATATTGGAAGGAAAAAAGGATAAAAGGGATCAAATAAATGTAGTAAAACATAACTCTTCTAAAATAAAATCAAATGTCTATGAAATTAAAAAGAATCCTCATTTTATGTCAATATTTTTTTTTTCATATTCAGTAATGTGAAATACAAGCTTCAAAGATAGTCTTGAATGGGAACTCAAGAGTCAGTAAGTCCGAGGATTCCATGAGTTTTGTATAGTCATCACCATTACAAAAGCCAGTTATAATAGCAATACGATTCCCTCTTTCCAGTGCATTCTAGAAGCTGGACAACATCATTTTAATTCAAAAAACAGAAGAAAAACTAAATTAAAAAATAATAATCTGCTTTTATGACAACAAGGCATTAAAAAAAAAACAATCAAAACAAAAACAGACTTAAGGAAAAGATTACAATCTTCTTTTATGTCATTGCAATCATCTTCAGGGTACAAAAGAAAAACCAGAATAGAGACTGAAAAGTCACTCTCTAGTCTTCTCCCTAGAATTTCTTCTCCCGATAGTCTTAAATTCAGCAGTAAGGAAATAATAAAAACTACTGAAAAAAATTAAAGAATTTTTCATTACGCAGATGCCAGACAGTTAAAAATAAAGATTCACCTGGAAACGACTAAGAGAAGAGAGCAGCAGTAGATTTAAATTATATTCACTTCCCTCAGTGAAATCAACCAGCTTGAAATCATATCATAAAATACTAATTTTAGGTTTAGATTCTGCATTGCTACCTATTGTTTTCTAAAAAAGAGATCTTTATTCAATCATTTAGATGCTAAAATATGATGGTGTTCCACTAAATAAAGCCTTTGCATTAATCTGCACGCTACTTTTTATTGATTACAAAACTATAATAAATTTATACCATTTAATATGCATTCAGTCAGGATTTTATTCCTCTTATTTTGCTAGAAAATGCTGAATGTTATTTCTTATTAAATAGGTGAGTGATCTATCACTTTTTCCCCAAACTTTGCTTTTAGATGAAAATCAACTGTGAAATGAAAACACATCAAGTGATCTACATGTTTTGAAAATAAAGTTGAAGAAAGTATCTTTTATAATTTAAGTTAACCAGTGTATTGAACACATATTTTATCCTCAATTGATCTGGGCAGATTCTTCTTTTCCCCAGTGCTCCTCAAAACTGTGGAACTAATACAGTATTGACACCTTGCTTTTATTCATAGATTAACAAATGAACACAAGTTTTTCTGCCTTTCCAACTCCCAAGAATTCTTTCAGCTTTGAACAACCTAGACACTGAAAGAAACTAAACTGAAAATATTTGGATGACAGCAAATATTTGGATGACCGCTAATTTAGCACTTCAGTCTGAAAAAACTGAGTTTGTGTCAGTTAGCCCACAAATCCCAAATGTTCAGTGGTATGACAGTCTTAAATTTTACTCTTTAAATACTATTTTTAAGTAATTGATCCTAATATAGTGTTAGTTCACCATAATTTTATAGGTAATTAAAAATTAAGTTTGATTTAGACACAAATTATTATTAATTTTACTTCATCTTGACTATGAATGTGATCTCATATTTAAGATTTTAAAATTTTAAGTGAGTTTGCATATAAAACTACATAATATTTTGTCCAAAATGTAATCTGAGAATAGAAACACACCCACCTGGGGATACAGAATTTTTCTTAATTTCAGACAGTAGAAGTAAAATGAAAAATAATGAAAGATTTAGTAATTTTAGAATTGCATATTCAACAAAACATTTTCATTTTCTTGAGTGAGAAAAACCACCTAAAAAACCATCTTAAAAATCTGAAACATTCAAACATTTAGCACAAACAGAATGGCCAGATGGTTTTCAGAGGCAGCTGAAACACCTGATGAAGTTTCATTTTCTCAGTTTAAGGCAAAGATTTTGTATACCAAGTCACTATTTGCCAAGATGACTTATTACACCAACAAGATGAAAAAGTGTACATCAAAGAAGACAAAGTATCTCCTGAATTTTGTATTAATTGAAAATTTTATGTCTTTCTAAAATGAGTCCACTTCCAAATTCAAAGTTCTACTATGTTTGGACTTCAGGTGAAACTTCACTACTGGACGCTGAAAATAATTGTCTAGGAAATGTAACACTGGCATTATCATAGAGGGATTTAGGTTGGGAATGACTTCAGAACAGGACTAGGACCAGCTTTACAGGAGATTCCTCTGGGTCTCAACCAACCAAGTTCTGCAATGCCCAAGATTCCATGACCTCTCCAGACAGCACTGGTTCCCTCTCACTGTGAGCACTTCTTCCTCACAGCCAGCCAGGACTTCCCTTGATGTAGCTCACACCCACTGTCTCATGTGCTTTCACTGCACAGCTTAGGACCTCATCTCCATCTCTGAGACCCCCTTATATAGTAAAAGGCTGCAGTAAGAGTCTCCTCCACAAATGTATTGCCTAAGTCTCTCCTCATGTGCCATGTACTCTGTTCCCTCCCAGCTTAGTGGCACTCTGCTGACAAACTCCAGTTTGTCATCCTCTCATGCTGGGTTATCACAACCGGATACAGGTCAGAGGCACCTGGCTGGTCCCTGAACTTGCTGTTCACCTCAGGGTCTTTTGTACAGGGTTTCTTCTGGCCAGCCTGTCTGCAGCATCTAGTGCTGCACGGGCTTAGGCTTCATTTGTCCTTGTTTAAGTTTCTGAGGTTCCTTCAGGCCGCTTTTTATCTTGCCAAGCACCTGCCAGACAGCAGCCCTGCCCTCCAGCTTATTAACTGCCCCCTACCTGCCATCACCCACAAACTCAGCAAGGCTACGTTCCACCCCTTCAATAAACATGTCGTACAGTCTCAGTTCCAGTACCAAAACTGTGGTGCGTAAAAAATTCATTATTCTTCAGCTCAGCAACAAATCCATATTAGCAGTTGCAGAGGAACACTACATTGTATCACAAAAGCCTTTATCATCAGGTGTAATTTTGGGGATGTATTTTTTATACGATAAATTGCTTTCCTGCTGAGGATTGTATTTTAATTAGCATTTTCATAAGTTTGGACCACATTCAACAAATGTTTACTTAACATTTTATTCAACATTAGACAACTATTTTTTCCCTTGGCAAATCCGCAAAACTCCAGTGCAGAACAACAACACTGCGCAGGTTGAGTTGCACGAAGAGGGTGAGGGGCACAGTGCTCATCACAGCCCTTGAGAGTCCATCTTGCTGAATTACAGAGGAGTAGCTGCTGCCCACGCACAGCAATGGCAAGGGACGTGCATTTCAGCAGAGCTCCTTCCCTCCTGCTCTGGGACCCCTCGTCAGACACGGTCATAGTTAAAACTACAACTCACAGGTAAGGCTTGAGTGTGCAGGACTGTCAAATGAGAAAGAAACAACAAGGCTGTGCAGCAAGTGCATGAAATAGAAGTGTTACAGGGCAGAAACATAAAATGGGATACAAGCGAATAAAGCCTAACACCATTAACGTTACCGTGTCTGAAGCATGTGGAAATACTAATGCTTCTGCTGTGAACACAAGATACTCAGAAAACCCATTCTTATGCTAAGCTGTTTCACGTAACATACTACAAATTTATCGAAAGAGACAACCGTAATGAAAGTGTTCTGGGTTACATACATCAACAAATCTGCTCCTTGAGAAACTGTCTCATACCATGAACTGAATTTAAGGAAGAATCTGGTTTTAGATGAACAGACAGCTAACAGCAACGGAAAATAAAGTTGAAAAGACTTTGAAAGAACAGCAACTCTACAGCTGGCATCAGTATGGTGTTTGTCCTAAAAAGGTTACATATATTTATTAGCCCATCCTTGCTCGTGGTGTAAAATCACCTCTGCAACCTTTTCACAATTTTAGTCTATAAATAATATTGGTTATGTAAAAAATGTAATGTTTAAAGTTGAATGCTGAGAACTAGTCAAAAAGTAAACTAAAAAGCAAACAATGTCTGAGTTTATAAGGAAAGAGAGAGCAAGTTAAAAAAAAATAAAATTTGCTATTTTATATACTGATTTATGTTTTATGCCCGCATCTTGTATGTTTTATGCGGTTTTGGTCTCCTCTTGGTCCTTCCACCTCAAAGAATAAAACAGAACCACAGAACACACAAAGAAATGCAAAAAAAAAAAAATCAGTGAAAACAGTTAAAACACAAATGGTTTTCATATGAGGAATGACTTAATAGACTAAGACTCTAGAATAAAGACAATTATTCACAGTCTAACTCACTAATAAGAGAAATAAGTATCAGATTAAATTAGCAGCAGACATGTTCAAGACCAGAAGTTTTCAAGAGTAAAAGTCAGAAATCAATGTTCTGGTTTTAAAACGCAAACTCCTATGGTAAAGCCTGTCTTCTTTACTAGCACCATTTAAAATGATCACTGTCCAGTAATTTCTTAGCCTAAGGATAAGGTCATCTACCTTTCCCAAATATATTTTGTTTGCTGTTATGCAACCATAAAAGTATTGACAAACAATAAACCAGTTTTCTCATGGAAGATATTTACTTCTGAATTATATTTGTAATCAACAGAACCAATGGCACTGATCAATGAATTAGCAATCAATGACAATTAATCAAGACTAGCATAGCCGTTTCTGGAGACAGCACGGATTTTCTAAGCTGACCAAGTAATAAAGTAAAGAGGTTATTTGGGACTTTCTCTCCCATCATGAAAATAGTATTATCTCACCTTCCTTCCTACCCAGAATGACCAGACACTTTTCTTTCCCTCCTCTTCTGACAACTGAAATAGAATTAGCACTTAAAAAAACCAAAAAAGTTCTTTATTTTACCTAGCTCTCAGTCAAGTACTTCTTCAGGTTAAGTCTTACTGATGGAAATAAAGAAATACAGTAAATCTAACTCACACAGAAACATCCATCCAGTATAAATGGTTCAAATCTGATGACCTAATATAAAACCTTTAAATTTTTTTTTAAAAGAATTGAAAGCTACAAAAGGAACTTCATTTCAAATGCCAAAATTATTAAATATGCACTGCCAAGCAATGTACACTCTTATCAAATGTTCTGGAAATAAAAAGGAAGATGTCAACAAAAAAAGTAGAAGAAAAAGGATGAAAAATTAGCACAACTTTTTAGCTAATTCTTGCATTTTTTAGTTACCCCCACTAGTCACTACTCTAGAGCAGAGTTTCAAAACAGAAAGTAAGTTGAGAAATATTTCTATTTTTAAAATGATTCTATGGTCTATGGAGAAAAATATACTCACAGAAATAATATCAGTAACTGGACTTCTCACATTTCACACAATGCAGTAAGTCTGTGATACAAACGGAAATTACTACAAAGAATTTGTATTTAAAAAGATTCCAGTTAGTAGGAAAACTGCTTGTGTCAGCCATACTGAACCTACCCCTTTTCACACTGAAGACTATGCTTCTCTACAGAATGCAACCTATTAGTTCACAAACTCAACACTCATTTGCTGTCTTAAAATTAACTTTCAAAATCCTCCCAAAGTTTCCCCCTCTCACTCTAGAGACAGAATTACTCAGAAATCAGAAAACACCTAACACCTCCAAGAGTTAAATATGCAAAAATCAGGAGGTGCAAGGATTAACTGATGACTTGAAATCCATTTCAACTTTTACATACAACATAGGCCCTTGGCCTTATGCAGTTCAAAACCTGACAATATTCAGGAAAAAATTTGTATCAGCTGTGAATAATCCCTTGCATTATTCATTACAAAAGCTGGAAGAATTATAATTGAATTAGGTTGAAGAGAAAATATGACCTAATAGTTAAAACAGTTGAAAGTTCTCCAGAAGACAGCAAGACTCTTTCTTCTCTTAGAGATCTCCTGTATTTTGATGAGCAGCAATATAAGCCAACATCTTTAATCAAGTAGTGGCTGTGTGTTCGCTTTCCTGCACACCCATCTTGAACATCAAGAGTTCCAATTTGCAAAACTGCTAAGCACTAAAAATGAACAGAATTCAAGAAGAATTTCACCCTGAACACATCACCTGTTCTTATATTAACTATGATAGTTACATCTCAGCCCACAGGGAACTTATCAAAAAGAAGTCTGTAGAGCATTAGAGTGTAGATGTCTTTTTTCAAAAAAAAAGATAGCCCCCTCTATAATCTGAAAGGTGATAGAGACCTAATGGCTTTCCTTATTTCAACAGATTCAACACTACAGCTATGATGGTGTAAGACAAATCCAACCAGGAAACTGGTGATTTTGCATATGGCACAAGGTTTTACTGTCATCAGCAAATAATGCAGAGAATCATCCTTACAATGACAATACCAGGCATTCACTGAATAGTTTCCACTACAGACAGTGAACAAGCACAAGGCAGCATTAAACCGATTCTCCGTGGCTGATCAAATCTGATACCCTGACATATGATCCACTCCACAATAAGCAAATGTGTTAAAAGTGGGCCTAAGCACAAAATATGTCCTCTTATGTTTAGGCTTTATTTAATACTGATGCTGCTGCTCAACCCCTGTCCTGGCTGCACCAGCTTGGATTTGGAAGCACTACTGCCAGTTCAGATCAGCACTAGCTCGAGGATCTCCATGTCATCTTACACCCTTCTAGTACATGCTGCAGCGATACCTCAATATCCCAGGTAAGTAGGAAGTCAAGATAAAACTGTTCCCCAAGCCAGATTCAACCTACAAGCCACTTAAGATACTCCTACCTAACTGTAAGCAGCTAATTGTTTCATTGTTTCCTTTTCTGGATTCTGGAAATTTACAACTAGGCATAGTTTTCACGTAACCTATATGAAGCAGTGTTTTAAATCCCCTCTCTTTTTGTATACATAAACAAAAAGTAGGTTCATTCAGTAATTTTTATCTTTGTTTCCCAAGGAAATGAGGGTTATATAATTAATCGGCTCGCTTCCTGCCCCATCCTTCTACTGTTTACTATTTTGTCTTAGATTCACTGGCTAGTTTAAGACAAAATTGACAGAAAGTTTTAAGAACTTCATACATTTAGTATTCACTGTTTTATAAACATTACCAGTCAAATGCAACACAAACACAGACCCCATTAAACATGAGGACAGCCCACTGGCCAAAAAAATCCCTGCACAGCACACAGAGCTGCAGATGCCTCCTCCAAACGAAACAGCTGGCACATGAGGAAAGAGAAGGGGACAATTTTTTCAGAAGCATCAAAGAGATCAAGACACTTCAGAGACGCTCAGGAGATGCAAGAACAAAATGATCAAAAACCTAGACACATGGTAAGGACCTTGGCCTCTACATCAGGAAGAAGTGTTAAACTGAAAGGATCACAGGGGAAAAATATAGGAAGCCATGTTCATTAGTCTCACTACCAATAACTTATTAGATGACAGCACCAAGGTGTAATTCTTTCTTCTCTACTAGATTCCTCTTATCTGGCTGGCTCATTATTCTCTTTAATACAGCTTCTCAGTTCTTAACACTAAACTCCTTACAATGTAAACCATAGGAAAGAGTTTAAATTTGAAAATAATTAACTTGTTCTGAAAAGATTAATCTCCAGATGTATTCCCCTCCTTCAGCAACATAAACTTTTGTATAGCCTGTACTACATTAGAGCATGTTCAAGTGCAGCCCAAAAACCTGGTAAAAGTAGATTCAAGAGGCTATGCAAGAGATGTAATTCTGCCTTAGGTTATAAAGTATCCCATCTGTAACCTTTTACATTTCCTTTCCCTCCTCCATGCAATGCAGTGTGGTTTCCATTGCTAGCTCCTCACCTAGACCTCAATTCAACAGACCTCTCTTAAGATGCCAACCATTGCTATTGCTCAAAAGAGGAAAAGCAGCATAGAGAAATCAAGTTAATGCTGCCATAAGGATCACTGCCACAGTGATGCTAAAGGGTTCTCAGAAGTGACTCCTCAACCTTCTCCCCAGTCCCAGCAAACTGCCACAAGACTCCAGGACTGGGCAGCTGTAGGTGGGAGCATTTTAACCTCGGACTGCCTACCAGCCTGGTCGTACTACTGCTTTCAGTTTGGTCTTACTCTCTACCATATTTGTCACCTTCCTGTTCTGATACTCTACTTATTAATTTAATCTTTCCCTGTGAAAAAGTGGAAAAGTTAAGCAATAAATTACCTTGCATGATAAAACAGAGCTCCTAGCTAATACTAATTTTGTTTTGGGAGATAGCTACACAGAAATAACATCTGCAAATACAGTCTTTTAATCTCATTTGTGCCAAAACTTTTCCAATTGGGTTGTTCTTTGTTGTGTCCTCATAAATCTGAGACTGCCTGACCTATGCAAACTGTAACCTGATGTCTTTATAAAGAAATACAAAAGGAACATGTTTTAACATGACATTAACTTTCTAAAGAAAAAGATGTAATTGTTCCTGCAATCACTAGATGAGGGCTTTGAACCATGATCACATGAAGAATACCCATCTTTTAGAAATCTCTTATAGTGATTGTAACAAAGCATTGACACTGACCAAAAGGGTAATGGCCACTGGCCATGGCCAGTGGCTCCGTGGTTCTCTATAACACTTGATACAAAAAGTCTCACTTTTATAAAAACTTTGGAGTTCACTGTCAGCTGGTATGCTGACAAAGTGACACAGGATATGGTACTTAGAGATTTTTGAGAACAGCCAAAAGCAGCTAACAAATTCTATTTTAACTTGAGCTCTTTTAATTTTGTGCACTCTTCACACCTATGTCCTGCACTGAAGGGGTTTTGAACTATTTTATATTAATTCTTCAAACAGAAGTCTTCAATCTTGCTTATTTCCTGTGCCTCTACCAAAAAAAAAAAATTAAAGAATCTTTCCAAATGCTGTGTCTTTAAAACTGAGCAAAGTATTTTCTCTGTTTACTTAAATACATTTACAAATTTACTTGGACACAATGCAAATTCTGTATTTTGACAGTTTAGTCTAGAAATCCCATGGTTTGATGCCAACTTCAAGAGTTAGTATTCAACCAAATCAAACTCATATTTTTTAGCACTGCTGGTCAGAACACAGTACTGCTAAACAGTACAGCCAAGGCAAGGTACTGTTGCACAAACAGGAGGGAGAGAACATCAATATAGTCAGCTATTCAGCTGAAAACAAAGAGGAGGATGCATGCCTGCTACAGACTACAGTAGAAAAATACATTGCATTTTCTGTCTTCAGGAAGAGTACTAAATCAAAACCCAGCAGACCACTTTCGTGATTGGATTTTTTTTTATTCTGCCTCTGCATTTAACTGTAAACTATGCACCCAATTTTCTCAAGAGCCTAAGCCCCATTTTGAATATTTCATATAAGTATCTACAAGAGTTGGACTATTTCTAAAGTCTGGCCATAATGAGAAGTGTTGCATTCTTTTCAAAGGCTAGATTGCTTTATTCATCCATGATTATTTGCTTTAACTTTTAAGAAGTAATACCCTAAATCCTCTGAAAATATTACACATGAATTTCACATACCATGAATATTTTCGGATCTAACAGATTCCCACAGATTTCTGGGATAATGCTGCTTAAATTGAAAACAGAGACAGATTTTGAAGGACTGATAATTTTTTTCTTTCTGAGCTCGAATTATGTAAAAAGTCCAGACCCAGCAGAAATTTTTTGCTATCTTCTTGATAATATTAAGAGGACTTTTCAGCAGAAAAGAACCCGGCCAACTTAAAGCTGGCCAGCTCAGACTCCTGGTGGGCACAGCTTCCAAGACAGGGTGAACATGCAGCTCTGCTTGCGCAGTGCAACTTCTCTTTACAGAGGCCTGAATTACTAATCCAGAAAAAACTGACAGCAGAGGAGCATCCCACATGCGAAACAAACGAGAACAGTTTGTTTTTTCCCCTCCCTCACTGTTTTCCTGGATTCTTTAAGTTATAACAACAGACGTTTTCAGAAAGAAACACCTCAGTCGGGAAAGCTGCATACCTTAGGATCTTCTCTGGTTGGAAATAAAGTTCTGGGATTTATTTTTTGTTTTAAAGGATTTTTATCGAGGTGTAAAATTACTCTCAGAATCGAGAGGAGAGATTTCAGAGCAAAGCTCAGAAGTCTTGCCTTTGAGGATGATCATCTCCAAACAAACCCAACAAGTGTCTCGAACATCTCGCTCCTTTGTTGTTGTTTCTAAGTGATGACTAGAAAGATCTGCGGACACCAGGCTCCTGTGCAGCCTGTTAGCTCCCAGCAACCGGCGGAGAGCCGGGAGCATCCCTCGCCTGGGGACTCAGTTTTCAGAGACTCAGGGGCCAGGAGAGGGCCAACGAGTTTTAAAGCAGTTGGCAAAGTCCCTGCGGGGAGGGTGGAAAGGGCTGCGCACCTCCAGCACCCACATTTTCATCCCGGGCGCGGGTCTGGGAC